>NC_080568.1:26127500-26427500 GCF_030253575.1 Rhododendron vialii | reverse complement strand
AAACTGCACTTCTAACGGAAATGGAAAGATTGGAAAATACCTTGGGATTCTCTCAAGCAGGAGAACATATCCATCAGCAGTAACCACAGGAATAGCTTCATATGGGTACCTGAAACAGGTGGAGAAGTAAGGATCTTTAAGTAGATACACAGAAGCAAGAACTAAATAACTCGATGCAAAAAATCAAGCCCATATACTTCTCTCTAACGAGTCAATCAGACATCAGAGAGTTTCTCTCACCCAATTCCAAAACCAGATTCAACAAGGATGGTTGCCTGGAACAACCCCGGAATACAGCAGAGAACACAGTTTGGTTGATTTCGGTGAAACAGAAAAAAAATTCAGGACTTGATTAAACATTAAAAGGAAGGGAAACCAGTAAATATGCATAGAAAAACAAAAAAATAAGACTGAATAAGTGTCAAAATGCTACCTCTACTTAAGATGATGTCACAATATAGTTTCATCCCTTTATTCAACTCACCATGTTATATAAACTTAACATTAAAAAGTGGAAATTATTTAAGACAACGGGACAATATAGTTCCATCACTTTTTTTTTTTTGACAAGGTTCCATCACTTAATTCAACTCACCATCATGGAAAAAGGGAAAAAACTACAATTACACGAGGACAGAGAAACAGAGAGACAGCCACATAATCTGCTTTCCATGATGGAGGTTCCTTTATCAGAAGGATTAAATAATTAAGCCTTGAGTCAAGGGAAAATAATCGTTCTGTTGTCTGCTGTTTTCCTCCACATCTCCAGGTACAAATTCATTAGTAGTTCCAGGTTGAACAAAGAGCAGAGAGAAACATCACAATAAGCTGAAGAACTACTACAATCTCATGTACGCATGCATATTTGGATAGTATTGAAACCTAACCTTTATCTCAATAGTAGGCAAGGCTTAGTTTTATTTATTTCATTTTATGAAGAACTACGGTTATGCTTCTGATGTGAAGGTTCCACTTAATAGTCACATGACTGCCAAACGAGTTGAAGCAAGGGGCAGTATGCCATGATATGTAAGCAAAGGGGATCTAGGGCTGGGTACATGCTCTTAACATTCATCATAAGCATATTGTCTTATGGGTTCGTTGATTAGGATACGAATCTAATATCTGCATGGCAAATCTCTGCTCCTCCCTTCTCACCATTACTTCCCGTATATGCAACTTCTTTCCCTTCTCTGTTTCTGCATCTATCTTCTCTGTATATGTTCCTTTTCACTGTCTGCCGCTGTACCTTTCCCTTGTCTTGGTTTCTGTTCTTCCCTTCATTCCTTTCTCCTTGAATGCTGTAACCTATTTACGCATCTGCTACCACTTACTTTTCCTTGGTGATTTACTAACATACTTGAATGTTTGTTTTCATTTTTATCATCATAGTGCCTGGAGTTCATTTCTGTTAGATTCTTTTTTGAGGAAATTAAAAACTCACAGAAAACATCTTAAATTTGGAAGAGAGCCCAAGAGAGAGAGAGAGAGAGAGAGAGAGAGAGAACAAACATGAATTCAATTATTCTCTTTCTTAGTTACCGCAAAGAACTTTTTGGTGAAGTTTGTCACCCATACTAAATTTCTTTTGTAATAACAACTCTACTACTGTTTATGTGTTTCCTTAAATGGCAATCCTACCCGAAGTAAGCCTGCATAGCTCAACATGTCCTTTTAAAAACTGCAATTACCTTATAGGTTATATTATTTTTCCTAAAACTATCGTAACCTTCCAAAGTCTTCCCAACATCCCCATCTTTCCATACTGTTTGTGAAATGTCTTGAAAAATTTCTGTTTCCAAGCTAATCAAAACAACAATTCTACTACAATTTGATCCTTGCTCCTATGGAGAAACAGATGGTTCCTTTCCATGTGCATAACTGCGCCTTTATGTATTTATTTGCTCAAATATAAACATGTGCTAGCTTCAAGGTACTAATCTAATTCTGTGTTTGTGCATTTGTGCGTGTGTGAAACTGAAACCTAAGGTTGGAAAGCAATAAACTTACCCAAGTTCTGTTATGACATCTCGACAGGTACGAGCATCTGTACCTGTGTAATGTACTAATGTCTCGAAAACGTTCAGTTTCCAAGCTAATCCAAACAACTATTCTACTACATTTTGATCCGTGCTCCTATGGAGAAACAGATGGTTCCTTTCCATGTATAACTGCGCCTTTATGTACTTATTTGCTCAATTATAGACACGTGCTTCAAGGTACTAATCTAATTCTGTGTTTGCGCATTTGTGCGTGTGTGAAACTGAAACCTTAAGGTTGGAAAGCAATAAACTTACCCAAGCTCTGTTATGACATCTCGACAGGTGCGAGCATCTGTATTTAGGGGATGAAAATTTGTTTTCCTTTCAGTAGGAGTTGGATTATCCTCTCCAAGAGTAGAAGTAGGGACAGTGGCATTCAAATCACCACCAGCAATATCTTCACTCCCATTGCTTTGAGAAGAAAACCATCCAAATAGTACTCTGAACATTTCTGATGGTGAAAGAACAATATGTGCTGCCTTGTGAACAAATTCAAAAATTGATTCGATATAGATTTCAATTGCCAGATGGAGATCCTGGTCACATAACATCACATGAAAATAAGGAAATGTAGGCAGAAGCTGGTTGAATGAACATAAGTACACAAGCACCTTAAATTGAATAAGAAATGTACTCCGTCTGTCCCTTTTTGTTAGTCCAGTTTGGGACCTCGTTAAGGGGCATGATGCATGCACCCTTAAAAAGTTGGATTCGATTTCCAGCATTGCCCCCTAAATTCCTACTTTGAAACAACTTTAAATAATCTTTGGAGATCAGCTTTCAAGAATCAAGATCTAAAGACTTTTCAAAGTGGACTACAGAGCCGGGACAACACATAAATGGAATAGAGGACTAACAAGAAGGAACAAAGGGAGCAATAACAAATGGCAGAGAAGCTGGTTGATTTCAATTGCCAGATGGAGATCCTGGTCACATAACATCACATGAAAATAAGGAAATGTAGGTAGAAGCTGGTTGAATGAACATAAGTACACAAGCACCTTAAATTGAATAAGAAATGTACTCCGTCTGTCCCTTTTTGTTAGTCCAGTTTGGGACCTCGTTAAGGGGCATGATGCATGCACCCTTAAAAAGTTGGATTCGATTTCCAGCATTGCCCCCTAAATTCCTACTTTGAAACTACTTTAAATAATCTTTGGAGGTCAGCTTTCAAGAATCAAGATCTTAAGACTTTTCAAAGTGGACTACAGAGCCGGGACAACACATAAATGGAATAGAGGACTAACAAGAAGGAACAAAGGGAGCAATAACAAATGGCAGAGAACATAGGAACAAACCTCTATTACTCCACGTCTCCTGTCAGTGGTACGTTGGATAAAATGGTCCTTGAGAGCCTGTACCCTCGTAGAGCGGACACGCGACAGCTTGGAACTGTGTGTGTCACGAGGGCTTGCTACCCCCCTGTAACACAATGAATGGAAGAGGTATAGTGGTATGCCCAATAGAAATTTCAAAGGACATAAAAGCAATGAAAATACGAGTCTCGTCCAACGTGTCTGGCGCCTGCCAAACTTGTTGAAACTACTTGCCCTAGAGACCCTGGAACTTTGCGATAATGGAGATGCTGGAATTATGTTATCATCACAATCTTCTTCGCCAGATGAGTAACCAACGCTTGATGACGCATCAGAATCCACAGAAAGTTCATGGATGAACTGATTGAAAGATGACACCCCACTATAATGGGAAAGAAAAATAACGACATCAATTATCAGAAGCTCTAATACAAATACAAGGAAAACCAGTAAACTAGACAACAAATTCAACACCGAAGGGATAAAGTCAATATATGTTACTTATGAAATAATGCTTCTATAGGCGTGGAAGAACCAAGACAAATGTCCTCCTGAAGCCTTGTCTACTACACTTACAGAAAGCAAAATCCTAGTCAGGATCATCTGGAAGAGAGGATCCAAAAAAGGAAAATTCCACACCCAACTGCTAAATTCAGCTGCCAAGAGAAGTGATACACTGCTACTGAATCTTTCTTAGTTTAGTATTTCCTGACGTCAAACTCAAAAACTCTTAACAGATATCTCATATTCTGGGGGGGTAAAGTTGGATAACATCAAAAGTAATGGCGGGCATGACTCCGATATGACTCCTCAGAGTGACACATAAAGCATTAGTTAATGCTTTTGCATGATTAATTTGGAGATTAGAATAAGGACTTTTAACAGAAATAAAAAAGAGAAGGGCATGAGCACGTGAAAGCTACAGAAAGAAACAAGCTTTCTAATTAAAATACCCAAATTCTTCTCGGACATAACATATCTACTGCAACTTCCAAACAATATACCAAACAACAAATTACTCACAAGATTGGATTTCGGTATTCAAAACTTACTTTTCCATCCACCGTGGAAACTTTGGTCCACGAAACGTTGGTCTGAGCTCCCAGCCATGAATACCCTCAAGTATAGAAGTCTTCCCCGGTAAAATGGCTAACAGAAGGGCTGAAATTCCATTTATTAGCCTCACAATGTGGTTCAACGACTCATAAGTGATTGTTTTCACTGACCTGAATCAATAAAAAACAGAGATATAAATGCTGATCCTTTTTAATCTTTTGTGGAAGAATGAAAAAGTACAGGGAATTGAACCGGGAATATAACTTCACCCAACCCAAAATGAAATCTCGTGTTAGGAGACCTTGACTACGGGAGTAGGAATAATAGCCTTGACAACACAATTTTTGGACAACTGCTCAACTCAAACAGGACCCCCAATTAGGATCAAAGTCTCTTAAATGTAAGCTAGAAAAGGAAGAAAAAGGGTTCCTGCAAAAGGAAAAAGTATTCCACACTCTTCCTTTCTGTAAGCAAATTCCATTAATCATATTTGGGCCCCAGAGTTGGTCGTTGGTCCAACGGGACCTGCCACGCATTTCATGGGGAAGGGACAGGTTTCGGAAGACTTTCATCTAACCTGAAGTAAAGGTCCTCCAAGTCTACTGGTCCGATTTTTATTAGCTACATTTACGAAGTACTTCCACGGATCACTGTCTTATCTACATTCCTACAGTTCACATCCAAGTCCCTAGGTTCTTAATTTGTGTGGCTTTTGTTCTATACAAAAACGATTTTTCGATCCATGTGAACCCCAAATTGAAGCCCTACCACCATTAATGACTGTAGGGCAGCCTTTTCTTCAGGCTTCCCCCAGTATAGCCTCAAATCTCAACTATTTGCTTATCGAATTCTTACTTCATTGATCAACCATGTCAAGGGCCAACAGCCAGCTCCTCCAGTTAAAGAAAAATTCTTCCCATTCCTATCTTTATTTTCCAGCTAAAATGACAGATGCTCATTATCACTACCCATTTTCATCGGCCTTCGCTAGCCCTCGTACAAGCCGTGGCTTCATTCAAGTCTTCCTGTCGGTGCCTCTATTGGCCTCCTAGAGACAGAGCCAAACCATTTATATTTTTCTTTTATGCGGTCCTCAAATTGGTTATTAACTTCTTCATCTCTTATTTTTTATCTTTCCTTGATCGTCGATCCATCTCAAATTTCCACATCAAACTTTTTGTAAGTGTCAACTCCTATCCATAACTCCATATGTATCATTTTTGGCCTACATATTTTACAGATGAATTTCATTGATTAATTTAACAGGAGATCATAATTTTGAGATCTCAGTTGGGTATTCAACATGCGTGCTCCCCCCGCCTGGTGCATCAACTTTTTATTTGTATACATATCGGGGAGAAACTATTTAACTTTTTAGGTTTTGAGCTAATTCAAAACCCTACAAAAGCAGTTCACCTCTGTATCCTACGCAATTAAATGTCTTGCGCAAACTTTTCTGCATCTTATCACCATAGATAATACCCAAAAAACAAGGCATGGTTGCTTTTAGCATCTCTTGGCCATCAGGTTTCACCATTTTTTCTTCGTTCCGATTCTCGCTATACCACTTTTTCCTTCTTTTGATAATGAAAAAAAAGATTTTTCAACTAGAGAAAAATGCATGAGATGATGATGGGACATAGAAAAGCCTTAAAAGCCAAAGAAATTCCACAAACTGAACTCTCGTACAAATAAACATTGTTAAAGAAAGAGCACTACTAGGAATAGAGATTTAGAACACATATCTGGACACAACTATGTCCGGAACCGTCAGATGCCTATGTCTGGAACTCTCGTTCAGTTGTGTCCAGGTCTGGATTTAAATATTTGATCTTAGACTTTTCCCCATAGAAAACACAACCTGACAATAAAATTAAAACAAAATTGGACCTAATACGTTCCAAGAACAAGCAAAGTAGGAACTCCTTTAATATCTGGCTATCTACCTATTTGATTCCTTCTAGTGTTACACATAAGAGTCTCCTCCATAGTTGCTGTAATAAAGCCAAATCCGTGGTAGTTACTTGCAACTAAACTCCAAAGTTACCAGCTCCCATAAGAAGCGACAAAAGGTGGATAAATGTTCCTTTTAATATACAAGAAAAAAGCTAGTATTGTAGCATCTTTTTCTACCACCTTTAAATACTAAGAAATGGCATATAAGCATATGGACAAAAAAAGATACATAGTACTTTTAAGGGGATCTTCACTTTAAACCATGTCTTCTCCACCTTTATGTAGAAAGATGACACTCTAAATCTGCTAGTCAGACACTAAGTGGAACTACCGCAGTATTCCTCCATATCCTCACAAAGAGAAAACTTTCAAACAGCCTCCAGAATAAAGTCCATCTTCAATATGCTATGTAAGTCCTCATTTATGGCTCTCTTACAAGTCTGGTAAGTTCTCCCACAGTCCTTATAAAAGTATTCCCACACCATCAACGGAAACTAATTCTGTGCTAGTAACCCCTCTCAGCAAACAAAAAGAGAAATTCTAAACCATGTACGACAAATTTTAAACCTTCTGGAATGCCCTTCCACACAGATACACCCTATTAGATTCTGCGACCTTTTCTAGTTGAACACATAATCCCCTCGCATTCCTAAGCAATTCGCTTCATCATGTTTTTTTCTTCAAATGAAAACCCCCAAATCAGTTACTTGAGAAATTTTTTATTGGGTTTCTAGACTATGACCCTCTCCACCTCCAAGTGGGCCAAAGTAACTCGTTCAAATATGAGGGAAAAGTAAAAGAGGTAGACCCAAAACCAATGCTTTATCTAAACACATACTGAAAAAAATGGACCAAAATCAAGTTTTGAACCAGTTTTGAGATACCACCATTGAGATCTTCAGTTGCAAGCATTGCAATTTTTAATAACTTAATAGCTTATACTCTTAAGAGTTTTATCCACACAATTGAGCTCCGTCCAAAGTCATAGTTGAAACTTGAACAGTCGTCAATGCAAGCATACAATTTCACTTATTATCCTTAGGTGAGAACCATTGCGCTGATGAATAAGGCAAGGAGAAACCTCAGAAAGTAAAGATAAGATTCCTAATGTCTTCCCAGTACCATAATTACTTGAGAAAATATCTAGCTTACATCAGCCTAACTAGCTTAAACGCTTTTATTTATTTTATTTTTTTGCACCACAGAAAAATCAAAGACTGAGACGCTGGGCACTAGAGGCAAGTAGCCCTACTTCAATTTGACTCCAGCAGTAGCACGCTAGCAACCTTATGCCTAAATGATGTCCTTATCGTTTCCCATGCAAAATCAAGAAATCCACGCATCCACCGTAACCTTTAGAAACTACAAGTGCCATATCATATTTGTATTCCATATGTTAGAACTTCAGAAAATTCCTTTTATAAAACTCGATATCATTAAAAACCTATAGCCCCAATTCTTAGAACCATTAAGGTAACTCTAATAAACACAATTCGCCAATGTATCCTCCAATAGAGAGGTCACCAAATTGCAATCCTCACAACCATATTTCAATAGTAGACACCTGTCCTTGGGTTTATCTCAAACACTGATTCCCAATCACAAAGTAGGGTCCCAAACGTCAAAGCCTCACTAACAGTTTAAATTCTTTCAGTTCTCAACAGAAACCCTCACATACATACCTCTGTATAACAAACAAACAAAAAAAGAAGAAGCAAACAGTATCACTACATTAATGCAATCCAAAAAAAACTAATCGATGCCTCAAACGACCCACGAGTCCTTCGCACGAGTAATTCACAAAACAAAACGCACCAATCATCATCGTTTTGAATCAGATTTCCCCAAATCATCCGTAGCCCTAAAAACTAATCGCATGCATATACAAGAGGAGGAACCTGTTACAATTCGTACAGCGATTCATCAAAAACCCTCCACAAATACGCACCTCAATATATACCATTGCATACATATCTATATACATGTACACATATCTATATAGAGGCATAGATTGAAGACTCACTCTTTGGCAACAGCGAGGACGTTATCAACGAGCCGTTGCATTGGTTTCGGTACAGTTGATAGAAAGAATTCAGCTGGGATCTAAATGGAAGCCAATCACAGATTCTGGAGAGAGAGAGAGAGTATGCGAGCGGCGATGATTCTTGTCGTAAAGAAGCAATTTCCAGGTAATAAGTAATTCGAACCGAACCGATTGATACCTGATAATCGAAATTATCTCCGAACCATAATCGAAATTTTCCTTTGCTACGGGTATGGTTGGCACGAAGTATACCCGAACGGGTTTCGGTTCGGTTCGGTTCTGATTCAGCCGATACCCGAACCGAACCCAAACCCCAAACCGAAGTAGTAGTAAATTACAAAAATACCCCTGCCTATTTTAGGATTTTCCAAAACTCCAGTCATTTTTCACTTCTCACCCACTCCTCAGACCTCGGTGAGGGAGGCGGCGATTTTTCCATTTCTCTCTCTCTCTCACTTGTTATTCTTTGCGTCGAACAGGATTCTCGTCGCCGTCGACCGTCTCTGATGCGTCGAACAGTTGATTCAAGAAACCCAGATCAGTTGATTCAGATCGGTTCAAGACCCTCCATTTCTCCAAGGTAATCTTTCTCTCCCTCTCTCTCATCAGTTTACAGCTCCGATCCAAGACTGGAACAACCGGAGCTCTTACCTCGAGCCCACACGGCCACACCCAACGGGAAATAAAAACTCGCCTACTTGTGACGAACTAAGTGTTTTTTTCTTCCTTGTCTGACGAACTAAGTATTTCCGGCCACACCCAGCCGGAAATAAAAATCCATTTCCTGTTTGATCTGTTTGAATACCAATCTATCATACGCAGTTTGATCTGTTTGAATACCAAAAGTAAATACGTGAAATAGTAACAATACTATGTGTCTGCTTGTGTTGATGAAAGGGTATGGTCTTCTTACCGTGCATGTTGCAACTTGTGGATAAAGTCATGTTTTTGCGCAAATCTGTTTATTTCCATTGAGTCACTCAAAACTAGGGGATTCTGGTGACCCTCTGAGATCTATATTAGCAGAACAGTTTACACTAGAGAAATAAGCAAACACATCACTTAATTAATTGTTTCTATGAACCATGTAATAAGAAATTTTTTGGACGGATAATTATGACGTCAAAAGATTCATAACACGTGGATGCGTGACAGAAGAGAGAAGCTTTACAAAACAACCTTAAATCATAATCCCTCCCAAATGAAGTACAAGACCTCAACAAACTGTGATATCCACATTAGTCAGGAATAGTAACTGCTCATTCTAATTTTTAACACCAATGGAGAGTTACCTAATCTTCATATGAAGTTTATATTTCTTTAACATTCTATGCCTAGCATTTTAATGTTGTTATTTTTGTAGTAATGATATTGTAGAATAACTTGTCCATTTGTGTATCATGTCTGTGATGAAATTTTTTGGAGTATTACGTATTTTCATTGCCTTATTGACAGTACATTGGGCTGTTACTAGTATTTTTCAAGGAGAAAAAAGAAGTTATATGAGTTCCTTAATTCTCTCTACTTTTACACCTCCGTTTTCCAACCACGACGCCCTTAATGTGCTTTTATTTTAATAATTTGTTAAATACAATGTGTGTTTTTTAACTTCATTTCTGAACTACGTTAATTATGTGGATGTGTATTTTGGTGTGGTTTTAGAATCATTGTTTTATGGAAATGTGGTTATCAAACACGTTTTCTAACTAATACCTATGTAATGTGAGATTAGGGGTTATACGAAACCGAAGAAACCGACCGAAGTAATCGGTTCGGTTCGGTTTGAGCGAGAAATTCGGTTTGGTTTTTTGTTACAGAAAATTATTTTTTCGGTTCGATTTTCGGTTTTCAGTTTTACTGAAGTTTCCACAGAAAAAACTGAACCGAATTGAATTATACATACCCTACCATAGTTTTTAATCCTAGCCATTCATCTCTAAAAGTTTGGGGAAATCCTAGCCGTTCACTAAAACCTATATATATGTACAAAACCCTAAATTTATCATACACAGCCGCACAACACACAACTCAGATCCATCTCTGATCTGAGGGTTAAAACTATCGATGAAACCCTCTAGTCTTATACGTTCATTTCAGATCGATCATTCTCCCTCTCTGAAGATGATCAATAACATCTCTTCGAATGACGCCATCTCTCTCTCTCTCTGAAAACCTCACGCAGCCACGCTGTTGAAGGTAAGACGCCATTGGAGCTTCTCTCTCAGACTCGAGATCTGATTTTTGGTTCTAACTAGTTCTAATGGTCTAAATTCTAACCTTTTTCCCTCTCTCTGTCCCACAGTGGCTCTCTCCCTTGGTTTTTCGCTGTTGTATGCTTGAAGCTTCTCTAATCTCGACCTCTCAATTCTCACGGGAGCACAAAGGTTAAGAAATCAAATTTTGGTGATGGGTTTAATCATGGTGTTTGCAGTGGCGGACCCAGGAATTTGACATAGCAGGGGCACCGATTTTTTTTGTAACCATAATATACAAGTTACAATTAATCACATTTACTCCAAAATAATTTTAGCATTCATGATAAATTAACAATTTTAAAATTTATATGTATTTTAATAGTTAGCTATTTGGGCAAATTTGCATAGATTGACTAAATGCATTAAAATAACATTATCACATGTTCATCTATTTTTGTATTACTAATCTATTATTACAGTTTTGGAGACAAAAAGTATATAAATGCAATGTGGGGTAGAATTGAACCCACGAATAGTATAAAAAACAAGATACGCACTACTATTTTTTATTAAAAAAAAAACACATTTTCTACTCTCAAAAGGCAAAAAAAAAACCTCCTGACTGCTTTTTGGAAAAAAAAAAAAACACACCCTAGCCTTTTAAGAAAAAGGCAAAAGAAACCTGCAAGTGAGCATTGGGGGAGTCTCGAACCCACCACTTCTTGGTTAGGAGTGCACTTTACCACTACACTAACAGACAACTACTTACATGCATACAACATAAATAATATATATACAAAATCGCAAAAAAAAATTTAAAGGGCTTGGGGGCACGTGACCCCACGGGCCTTATGGTGGGTCCGCCCCTGGGTGTTTTGTGTTGTTTGCTGTTGGGTTGGGTGTTTTGTGTTGTTTGTTGTTGGGTTTGTGAGCAAATGTGTAGATGGGTTTGAGTATTTTTACGGAGTATCTGCTATTTTTATGGACTCCCATTCTGAGTCTTTTTATGGAGTCTATGTTGGGTTTGTGAGCAAATGTTCATATTTATGTATTTATTCTTGTCAAAATTGGAAAAATGATTCGGAAAGTATTCTGCCTTCATCCTTCCTACCATCGAAATTGGGGAATTTGATGAACAAACAAAATGACAATTCCCAATGCATAACAGGGGAACGATGAATTTCATTAACAAATCACGAGTTAACGCTAATATACACACGAAATGTCTGTTACGCTAGTATATAGTAGCCAACTCTGATGGGCTTGAAGTAAAACCTAGAAACATGCTACTCAAAAACGTGTAAGGTGATTATAAAACATACTAATTTGTTTTATTCGTAATCTCAATAGTATGTTTTATAATTACCTTACACGTTTTTACCTATCACATTTTTGAGTAGCATGTTTCTAGGTTTTACTTCAAACTCATCGGAGTTGCTTCCTTCCCATCCATCACTCGCAGACCCCATCGTGTTCGGGCCGCTCCATTAGCTGCGCCGGTGACCTCTCGGGCGGCCGTTGCTCCAATCAGCCCCGTGTTCTCTCGCCTCCGTCTCTTTCTCGATCTGCAGGTCTCTCTCTTTAACTTCCTCTCCCACTCAATCTTGGATATATCTCTCTGAGTTCCTCTCTCTCTGATCGCATTCAAAATGTGTAGTGACAATCTAGATAATAGTTTTATTAACAAAACCCCGTACAGATTCATGAACAAATGCTACCTGATGCCTTTTTTTTTTTCTTTTTTTTTTTGGTTATGTGGTACCAAATGATTAGCTACTATATATTAGCGTAACAGACATTTCGTGTGTATATTAGTGTTAACTCGTGATTTGTTAATGAAATTCATCGTTCCCCTGTTATGTATTGGGAATTTTCATTTTGTTTGTTCATCAAATTCCTCAATCAGTATTCGATAGTAGGAAGGATGATGGCAGAATACTTCCCGAATCATTTTGACAAGAATAAATACATAAATATTGCCACACATTTTTTACCAAAAATTATGCATTACATTCCGAAAAATTTATACGTCAATAGCAAGGAAAAGCGTGATTGCCATCTCGCTTCTTAAAAGTGTTTTTGCTAATAATGTTTAAACACACTTTTCGGTCGAACTTTTATACGGCAATGCAACTGAAGACGAGTTAGTGAATCACGCTTTTGCACCTTGAATTTAAGCTCCAACCCACAATTTACAGATGCTAGGATGGGAGTGCTTATGAATCCTTATCCATTTTCACTAACTTGGGAAGTGAAGCACGCGTAGGAATTCGTCGTGAACATGTTTTGGATTGTAATACCCTAGGATTATCAATTATGGCCGAAGACACATGCACCTTTCTGAGAACTGGTTGGTTCTTCGCTCCTTGAATCTTGGACTAGTTAGGGCCGTTAGGCCTTCTTTTCATTTTGTTTGAAAAATATTCGATGTTTTATGGGCTACTGCGAGAGTAGAATACTTGTTTTGGCAACTTCATTTTCTGTAGCTTGATGTGTGGTTTTGTATTTATTAGAGACTTTGGTAAAGCAGTGGTATAATTCCTGGCTATTCTTTTCGACATGCTGGTTTCCATTTTCATCATCAGTGGATTGGCTGTAGATATGTCGTCCGTGATAAAGAAGTTCTTTATTGCCTCAATGTTCATGTGGGCAGCTCCAGTTGCGATTTTATATGGTTTTAACCATAATATATTACCCGGTAAGCTTGCTTTAATTGGTTTAAGTATCTTTTATCTGATCCTTGATGTCTTTCTCGAAATATGCTCATTTTCCTTATATTTTTACGTGTGAAATTTGAAGAGACTACTTTACGAAGTGGGTTGTGTCATGGATGTTCTTCCTGAACTGAAGAAATGCTTAGATATTCAACACTTCAACTATACAACTTATTTCTTTTAACTTTTAACTTTCAGAATGTAATGGTTGAACTTGGGGTAATTAATCTGATGCATACGCTTCTTGCTGCCTGAATTTTTTTCCTTTTACATCTGCCTTAATTTTGAAGCTTAGCCCGTTAACCTCATAACTCCCACCTTCTGTAGCCATCATTACTCATCTATGGTCGACTAAGTTATTTGTTCTAACATCTTATCTTTGCTGCTGCTGCCTCTAGTTGTCTCATGGGTCGCCTCATTACTATACTTGTCTCGTGAATTCTGTTCATCTCAAATCGTGTTTTGCCGTGTCTTTGCATATCTGTATTGCTTCTTAACTACAGATGTTTGCTCCATGAAAGTTTCAGTTCGGCACCTCTCTCTCTCTCTCTCTCTCTCTGATAAATAAATAGTTATATTAGAAATAAGACATTAAGGGAATGCCGCATGAATACAAAAAGGCCCTATACACCTCTATGTGAGATAAACAATTCAAACCAATCTAGAAATTGATCTAGGGAAGGATTACATTCTCCCAGTCTGGCACCTCTCTTATTTTCTAGTTTCTACTATGGACTGACTTGTACTTGATGGCTAACCGCGTGCAAGAGGCTCTCCCCCTCTGCCGCACCAATTTTTTTTTTTTTATGGGTAATATTCCTTCAACCTTTCTCCATTGAAGCGAGTGAACCTAGGGATCGAGCTGGTCACTCTCTCCTGGTTTTTCTTATTCCTTCAACCTTTCTTCTGTTGATCTCAAAGTTATATCTCACTGGTGCCTTCCCAATAAAACTGCAGAATAACTTGAAAGGTTTCATTTTAGGGTCTCCTGTGTTGTTCTTTAGTCATCAAACTATTATTTTTCCCATAGCGTACTTTTCTTTAGAAGTTCCATTTTTCATTGAGCTTGAGCAGGCTGAGCAGCCAAGTTTTTCCTCAAAACTTGTGGGAATTTAGAACGGTTTGGCCATTATCTTCAAGGGTATTTTGTTGTATTAGTTTGAGCATCATTTTAGTTTGCTGAATGTGTGAAATGGAACAATCATGTATAGGCCCAAGAACCATCTTAGCAAACTCCTAAACAAAACAAAAAGGTAGTGTCATGTTTGGTAGTTGGTACAAAAATGCTCCACATTGCCGCTCATGGGCTTCCTTGTAGTTTGATTTGAGATGCATTTAGTCGTCGTCGTTTTAAATTCAGCAAATTGATTCCTGCTATATAGACTGTTTTAGAAATTGATTCCAATAATATTATGGAGAAAGAAGGCCACCGTGATAATGTTTGGAAGGATTCAGATATTATGTAATATCTACAAAAAGTTTACAAGAATTGAGATGGATACTTGAGTTTGGCTGAACTTCATCAGTTTGCTCCTAAAGGACAATGGTTATCAGATGTATTCTCTCACTTCATTCGCACCACAGTTTGTATGTAATTTCATTTACTTCTCCACTACTCATCATAAAAGAAAAATAAGAAGAAAAAGGAAGAATCATTTCTGTTTTCTAGTACGTAATTTTTCTAGAAAAGGCCTATTGCTCTTGCTTCATTGAATCTGTATGGAACTTGATTGCAGTCCATGTATAATTCTGAAACTAAAGCTGTGGAACTGATTTTTTGGTTTGAACCTGTTGGCATTGTTGCTGCATTTAAGTGATTATTATGGAACAGGTTCAACCCATTTGTCCTCCTATTCCATGACGCTATTAAGCGGATTTCTTGCCGTCATATCAGTCAATATTGTCATAGCATGCTACATATGTATGGCAATGAAGGAACCTTCAGATAAACATGAGCCAGATCCTGCATTTCTCGCTAGTGCCAAGGCCAGTCTAAGCCAGAAACCAAATGAAGTTGAGGATTCATCACAAACCCGCCAAAAAGAAGAGTAAGATGGATATTTGGCGAAGTAGGTTTTTCAGTGGCATGAAAGAGCAACAGAAAGTGCCGGCATATGCTGTAGCAGTAGCTTTTGAGATCACTCTGTGCTTCCAAATAGAGTGTTGTTTACCATCACTTGCTTTTATGCCTGAGATTCACATATTATGCTATCACCCTTTGCAACTGTTGTACTCCTACTTGGTGATTCTTCTAGGCATTATTCATCCGGAACCTGTTCAACCCATTTGTCTTGTTTCATGTCATGAGGGGATTCGTTTGTCATGTTAGGCCTAGGTTCTCATGCGGTGTAGAGTTATGTGTTCATACACGTGTATTGAGAAATTGTTTTTTTGCAAATGGTCAGATGCTAATTTGTTTATATCAACCACTCTGTGATGCCTAAATTTGTAACTCTCGGAATACGTAGATCTAGTCTGAAATTTTGATTTATAGATTTTACTGACTGCAGGAAGGAAGCAAATATACGTTTGATTGCCTTGTTTCCTTTTATTTCTTCAGTCCCTCTTTTGTCGTGAAATTGCTTATACTAAAACATCTGGAAACTGCTGCCCCCTTTTCCCAGGTTCTTTTGCCGTTCTATTCCTTGGAAATTCACGAGATTGAGTACATAATTTCTACGTGAAACTGCAACCAAAATAAAGAACTAGATAGGCAAAAACAATTATCCAGTGATACTGGAGCACACGTGTGTTTACTCCCTGTTTTAGCGAAATTCTCAACAGTTGAGAGTTGTGCCAAGTTAAGGACACTAGGCAGTTTTCTACCGAAATCCATCATGTCGACAATATGACGGTCAATTCAAGACATGTGGCAAAGGTTGAAGAAAGGACAAAGGAAGTCGGGATCAAGACAAAGGTAGTTGAGTCGAGAATGTCGGATAAGAAGAACAGTAACTGCCTTATCTGGACATGAAGTTTCAAGACATATAACTACCCAATTTAAATTTGAAGAGGGAAAAGTTTCACGTTCGAATTCAAAGCAGACTCGAGCCAGAAAAAGGTCCGATCAATTGCCCAAAGGCTTTCACTTTTTACCAATCTTTACTTTCATTGTACTTTTTCTTTCTAGTCCTTTATTTCTTGTACTTAGAAGTAGTGCAGTTCACAAAATAATAGTATTTGGGAGTTTTGTTGGCAGAAGTTTCACGCGGCAAGAAGTGATTGGCGGGGAGCTGGTGTGTCGCTTCCCTGTTTCCCCTCCGCGTGTGACGTGCTAGCGAGGGAAACGTGTACGTTTATCCATTACACGCAAGCACACCAAACGCTAAAGCTACCGACCGGCACACAGGGGCCATTTCAAATCTCATACATAAAAAATTTGAGTCGTTTAATAATTTTTAAAAAACATGCAAGTGCTCTCTAAAAAAATCAGCTCAAATAGATAAGTGTTTGATCTAATCTTCTTGTTTTCCATTCAGATTACAGGATCTTGAAGCCTGAATGAAGAATTGGAAGATTGGATCAAGCACCTGTGTAGGGGCTCCGTTCCGAGTGGTTTATACTTTCTGAATGTGGGCTCGAGATCAGCTCCTGGTTCCCTGTTCTGTCCTGCAAAACGAGGCACGACTAAAAGACCACACCGGAGGTTCTCCGGGATGGCCCTTCAGTGCAAGAGTCAGTTTACTTGCAAGGAAGAATTAGGGATTAGGAGCTAGGGTTTTTTCTGTGCGTACCTCCTCCAAGTAGGCATAATGGGATATTTATAGGAAACCCTTGGCTTGGTCTCCAAGGTCGCACCAACGCTTAACACGCGTCGGCTGATGTCACTCTTACATCACGTTTACGGTTTTGCAACCGTTTTCAAGATGCGCTGGCACCTTCACGTGCCCCCATCATTATCCTCATAACCGTTTGGATGACGTCACAACCATCATCATTACCACGGCTATTGTTCTAACGCAGACGGGCTGGATCGTCGACCACGACATGCTCGGAACCGAGCATGTCATGCAACCTCGGCAGCTGTCTAAACGAACGTATTCCCCCGCCCATGCGGGTGCTGGGACTGGGGCGTTTAAGGAAGTAGTAATTGACGAGACCTTCGGCTACGGGGACCCTCGGCTACGGTTGCTGTTCCGAACATTGAGAGAAAGATGACTTGGAGTTGAAGGGGATTATTGGATCACGTTCGGAAATGGCCCGAGCCATTTTGCTCGGCCTGCTACAATAGCCCCTCAACCCATGCCGAAGCTCCTTACTTGGTATGGGTTGATTTAAGATTTGGCCGAGCTTGACCCTGCAACAGATTAATCCGAGCCCCACATAAGATGACAGCTGTCGAGAATTCGAACGGGTGTGTCAGTCGAAAGGACGTTTTAGTAGATGAGGAGACGGCTGGCATGGGCAAGGCTTTCAGTCGCCACGTGTCACATAGTGGTTGGCGAGGAGTTCGGCGGTGAAATAATGGGCGGGAAATTCCAAAAGCCCCGCTCCGCCTATAAGTAACGACGTAGAAGGAAAGAGAGGGCTCTTCTGCACTTTCTCTCTCTAGCGTCTGAAGTTTCTCTCTCTACAATCCCGTTCCAGAACTCGACTCGAATCCAGATCTTCACCTTCAAGCCCCATTCCAATAGAAATCTTCAGGTATGTCATCGATTCTTATCGTTTTACTCTTTCCTTTGCTTTTCATGCACATTTTCTGGGCTTTTGGGGTGATTTTGGAGGTTTTTTGTTCTGTATGAACAGTAGAATACTGGGAAGAACAATGATGTTCATCCCTGAACTCAACTTGTTCTTCCGAGCCCCCATAGGATGGGCTCACCGAACAATTTCTTCTGATGGGGATAAATAACCGAACGGTCCCCAATTCTCTAGTTTGCCGAACGTAGGGAGTCTTTCCAGAAGTACCGAGCCCATTATAGGTTAGCCTATGACTCGTGAGCCGATAAGATGAACCAAACTTCTAAACAGTTTTCTTTGCCGACGCAGATTTCAACTGCTTACTACCCCTTTGTTCTTTTCCTAGGTCTGGCTCACGAGGTCATCGACGTGTCTTCAGACTCGGATTGCTCGGAAACCGAATCCGATCGTCAATTCATCAGTGAACTTCTCGAGCTGCGTAGGTTGAGGAGTGGCCGAGCGATTGAATCAACTTCAACCAGGATGTCGGCGACTTCTCTTGTGTCCGACGACTCTAATGCCGAGCGTGATTATGAATATGCCGCTGACGACTTCCTTACGGAGCCCGAGATAAGTTTTTCCCCAGAAACCTAATCTGAAACCGAGCCACAGGTGGGGCAAGAAGCCAAGCCAAGGCTTATGTCAGGAGCCGAAGCTTCGACATCGGCTCCGAGCGACGCCGATCTTTTTGATAAGGGCTTGCTATGTCCTTACGCTCACTATTTCAGTGGCAGTCCTGGGGAGTACGCAGCATTCCGAACGAAGTACAATATTCCCGACGATGTTATGATTCATAGAGTCAAGAGCACTGAATTAGAGACCATAGGGATCACCGTCCTGAGCATATAACTGTGCCCCTAATGGCCATTTGCGAGGCCGGACTTCGGTTCCCAATTCACCCTTTTCTTAGGGAGATTCTTTGGAAGTTCAGCCTGGCCCCCCATCAGCTTGCAATAAACAGTTACCGAATAATCATGTCGGTGATTGCTTTGATCGAGAACCAGAACCTCGATTTTACCCCAACCGACCTATTTTTTACATACACCATGTCCAGACATGGCAAATCCGGTCGTCGGTATTTGACAACGCGCCCCAAAAAGGAACCTCTGATTGATGGGCTTTCGGATACTGACAAATGGGCTGACTTTTACCTCGAAGTGCATGGAAACTTTGAGTTCGGCGACGGTCTCCGTCGATACACTGTTCCGAAAGTAGCTGATACGAGAGGTGATAAGGCCAAACATGCTTAATCTGTCATCCTGTTTTGTTTTTGTTTTCTTTGCTGCTGAGGGCATTTTCTGATTGTTGATTTTCTTATGCAGAGCTCGGCCCAATTTCCAAGGTGCTTAATACCAATTCTTGAGAAAAAGCCTGCGACACGCTTCTCGCCCAAGCTTGCCGACACGCTCCAACCCTTCTTGAATACAGACCCTCATATAAGAGTGTGCTGAGGAGGAAGGGGAAGAGCAAAGAAGTCGAAGCCGAACTCGGAAAGAAGAAAGTAGGTGCCCCCAAGACTACTGCTCCAAAAAGGGGGGTGCTTCAAACGCCGAAGGCGTTCGGCAGAAGCGGCAACAAGGAGTACGGTTGCCGAAGATTGGATTTACCGCCGAGGAGTGGCTCACTCCGTTTCTATCCGACGATTTTACTGACCCCACTGTCGAAGACATGTCGAGGAGAAACATCCCTAGGCTCGTCATCCCAACAAAGTCGGCTAACCCGGGTCGTAGCCGAGGCTCTGTGGACCAACAGCTCCAGCAAAGAGAAAAGAGACAGAAGACATCTGAGGATGTCCCGCCGCCGAACCTTACTCAATCAGCTCCTTCAGCCGTTGCCCGAGCCTCTCCGCCCAAGGAACAAAGGAATCTTCCCGAACCTCACATCGACCTTACCGACCCTGCGACCGAGGCTGCCATTCGTCGTCAATTCAGCCCTTCTTAAACTATGTCAGACGGCAGAGTCCTACAGCTGAGTGATTTCGTTAAGGAAGAACCGAATTTAGCAGTGACACTCCTAAGGGGTCTAGCTCTTCCGAGAGATTATGATCAGGTGCCAACCGATCTAATCCCTGGGCTCGAAGAAATGTGCTCCCATCTGGTGCAGGTATTACTTATTTTATTCATGGTCATCTAGCCTTAGAATTTTCTTGAGGAAATCTTAACTTTTGTTTTTGCTAGGCCGGGCAAGCTGCATTGAAGGCCTATGATAAGGCTACCAAAGTCTCTGCCGAGCGTGAACGATACAAATCTGACCGAGATTCCTATCGAACCAAATGGAGGATCTCAGATCAACAGGCAAAGGATGCAGAGGCTGAGGTGGATAAGCTGAGGAGGGAGCTTTCTGATGTTAAGGCTGCTGTCGAGGCCGATGCAAAAAGAATGAGGGGAGAAGAAGAAAAAAAACTCAGGGCTGCTGACGCCAAAGGTTACGAAGCTGGAATCAACCGAGCCGCTTTGGAGTATACCCAGATAGCTCATAAGATGGTGAATGACGAGCTTAAGGTTCGGCTTCCCGATTTCTTTAAGCTGGGATATACTGCTAGCGCCGAGGCGATGGCTGCGGTTATGGCAATTCAGGCCAATTCTGGATTTCTGAAGCAGCTTCCCGAACCGATCGTGCCTGATTTAGAGCTTCCTTATACCGAAGAGGAGTGCCAACCATTGCCTCCCGAGGATGATGATGTAGAGATGGCCGATGGTGATCATCAGGGAGAAAATGCTGATCAACCGTCCGAGCTTCAAGAGAAGAATGCCGAAGGTGGGGATGCTCAAATCGACTAGGATGGAAACGTTCCAATCAGAAGCCGCTTTAATGAATATCTTTTGGGAGTTAGAAGAAATTTTCTCAAGTCTTTTTTCTTTCTGAATATTTTGAACTTTGTTTTTGGACTAGATGGCTCCGAACATTTGGAATTTGCCATGCCAGATGTAATAGTTTGAAGGGGGATGGCTTCGAACGGTTTATCAAGCCGAGCCCTCTTAGTAGGAGTTTCTGAATTTATGTTTTAATAACTTAGAAAAAATTCTCAAATTTGTTGCTATACTGAATATTTCTCTATGCCTTAGAAATATTTTCTGAGTTTTGCCCGAATGTTAAGCAACATTGGCTTGTTTTCAAGGTTTTGATAATTACTCATGATAGCCCCTACTTTGGTGTAAGGCTCGGCTCAAAATGCCAGACTTATGCCAAGGTAATAGGTGGAGTAATTGTTTGATGTGGCCATTTAGTTCAAGTCAAATTATGAACATAGCTGTGCTGAGAACAAACTTTCAAGTTCATCTATTGTTTTGTGTTTGGACATCAAGTTGTCCGAGTTGTCATTATTTACTTGTAACAGCCCCTACGCTGGTATAAGGCTCGGCTCAAAATGCCAGCCTTGTACCAAGGTAGTATGTTAAGTAAATATTTGAAGTGGCAATTAGTTCAAGTCAAAGTATGAACATAGCCGAACCAATATGTTGATCGAATTGTGGCTGGAAAGCAAGTTGTCCGAGCCATAATGTGTTTGTGGTCAATAAATCCGAACATAGTTGTAATGGTTAGAATGCCGAGCTATAGTGATCGATGTTTGAACATTGTAATCAAATATAGAGAACATTGATGCTTCAGAAATAGGAGAAACTTTTCATTAAATAAAAGATGACCAAAACAGGTACAGTATTTTGGTAAGAGAAAAGTAATAGACTTGGTAGCTGGTGTGATAGATTGAGACCGATGAGAAACTTTAAAGGTATGCCTTCCTGAGGTTTAGAGCGTTCCAGGGATTTTCAATTTCCCTTCCTTCTTTGTCTTCTAACTTGTATGAGCCATTGCCGACCTCTTTAATCACCCTGTAGGGTCCTTCCCAATTCGGTTTGAATTTTGTCTTCTGGTTGGCTTGGACAACTTTCCGCCAGACCCAGTCGTCGGTTCTGAACTTCTTAAGCCTTACGCTCCGATTGTAGCCCCGAACGACTTCCTGTTGATAGTTAGCTAATTTGATCTGGGCATCATCCCTCTTTTCTTCGGCCAACATAAGCTCGGTAGCGACTGCATCATTGTTGGTTTCTGGATCAAAAGTTTCAGTGCTCAGGGTTGGGAACCTTGATTTGAGTGGGATGACAGCCTTCATACCGAAGGCCATTGCAAAAGGAGTTTGGCCAGTAGAGCGTCTTGGAGTGGAGCGATAGGCCCAGAGGACCCGAGGCAGTTCCTCGGCCCATTTTCCTCGTTTAGAGTCTAGCCGACGTTTGATGCCAGCGCAGACAGTTTTGTTTGTGGCTTCGGCCTGGCCGTTGCCTTGGGGGTAGGATGGGGTTGAATTGAAAAATCTGATTCCGAACTCAGCGCAAAGTCTTGTTAACTCTTTGCCAACGAATTGAGAACCATTATCCGAAACTATTGCATAAGGCACGCCGAACCTTGTGACGATGTTCCTCCAAACAAATTTCCGAACGTCTGCTTCAGTTGTTGTGACTAGTGGCTCGGCTTCCACCCATTTTGAAAAGTAATCCGTTGCAGTTATCAAAAACTTGAAGCCCCCAGGGGCAGCTGGGAGTTTGCCAACTATATCCAAGCCCCACTGGGCAAAGGGCCAAAGGCTAGTGATAGGTTTGAGAGATTGAACGGGCTGCCTTAGTATAGGAGAAAAAAGTTGGCAAGGTTTGCACTTTTTGACTACTTCTTCACAATCCTTCTTCATTCCTTTCCAGAAGTATCCTTAATTGAGAGCTCTTTGACAGAGGGAACGCCCGCCGGAGTGACAACCGCAGCTTCCAGAGTAGAGTTCGGTCAAAATAATTGGGACCTTGGTTGGGTGAACAACTCGAAGATATGGCCCTGTGAAGCTTTTCCTGTAGAGTTGGCCGTGCTCAGAGATCCAATAGTAGGCTGCTTTGCTGCGTACACGGTGGGCCTCCTTTTTGTCAGAGGGTAGCGTGTCATTTTTTAGGAACGAGACGATTTCATCCATCCAACTAGGGCCGAGGGAAATGCTGAATACTTCTTCCGAGACTTCGAAGCTTGGCTGGTCGATCTCGCCAAGGCTGATGTTTCTATATTCGGATGCTTTGCTTGCCGAGGCCAAACTTGCAAGAGCGTCGGCATGTGCATTGTTCTCTCTGTTGATCTGTTCGATTTGGAATCCCTTAAACCCTCGGATTAGCTCAAGAGCCGTAGCCTAATACTTAATCATTCTTTGATCCCGAGCTTCATAATCACCTGTTATTTGATTGACGATCAGCTGAGAGTCACAGAAAACGTGTAGGTCTTCAACTTGTAAACTTGTCCCGGCTCGGAGACCAGCTAACAAAGCTTCATATTCGGCTTCGTTGTTTGTGGCTTGGAAGTTGATTGTGATAGCACTTTCATGAAGGACGCCAGAAGGGTTTACAAGGACAACCCCTACACCCGCGCCGTTGCTGTTGGATGCCCCATCAACATGTAACCTCCAAACGTCTCCACTGAATAAGTTTCAAGTTTTCCGAGCCTCTTGTTGTTCTAGCATTCCATAATTAGGCTTCACCAATGCTTCTTCGTCCGGACTTCCAGGGGTGAATTCTGCAATAAAATCTGCTAATACTTGGGCCTTGATTGTTGTTCGAGGCTCAAAGTGAATATCAAAATTTGCTAATTCGACCGCCCATTGAGATACCCGGCTTGATAGGTCGGCCTTCCTCAAGAGGTTTTTGAGAGGAAACTCTGTGAGGACTATGATGGGGTGCTCCTGAAAATAAGGGAGCAATTTTCAAGCTGCAGTAATCAATGCCAGAAGAAGCTTTTCCAGCGGCAAATATCTGGTTTGTGCTGGGAGCAAGGTTCGGCTAGTAAAGTAAATTGGTTGGTCTTCAAGGCCTTCCCGTCTGATAAGTGCCGAACTCACAGCATGGGGAGAGACAGCTAAGTAGAGATGGAGAGTTTCAAATGCTTTTGGTTTGACGAGAAGAGGGGCCGAACAAAGATAAGATTTCAGCTCGGTTAGGGCTGCTTCACAATCTTCCGTCCACTTGAAACTTCGTCGGCTCTGCTTTTTAAGAACTTGGAAGAAGACGTGGCATTTATCCGATGAGCGACTAATAAACCTGTTGAGGGCCGCTGCCATTCCTGTTAACTTCTGAATTTCCCGAGGAGTGGATGGTGGTTTTAATTGTTGAATAGCTGAGATCTGGTTCGGATCTGCTTCGATACCACGCCGAGTGACCAGATAGCCGAGGAACTTCCAAGAACTAACTCTGAAGGCGCATTTGTCGACGTTAAGCCGTAGCTTGTGTTTCTTCAATATTGGAAAGACCTTGGCAAGATGAGAGAGGTGGTTCTCGGCTTTGAGACTTTTGACGACCATATCGTCAATATAAGCTTCCATGATCTCGCCGATTAGAATTCCGAACAATAGGTATACCATTCTTTGAAATGTGGCCCCCGCATTCTTAAGGCCGAACGGCATAACCAGGTAGCAGAAGAGGCCCCTGGGGGTGATGAACGCTGTCTTTTCCATATCGTCGGGGTCCATGGTTATCTGGTGGTAACCTCGATAAGCATCCAAGAAACTCAGCCGAGCGTGACCCGCTGTTGCATCTACTAATTGATCAATCTTTGGAAGGGGGAGGCAGTCCTTAGGGCAAGCATCATTCAAGTTGGTGTAATCCACGCAGACTCTCCATTTTCCATTCTTCTTTTTTACCACCACAGGATTCGCGAGCCAAGTGGGGTATTGCACTTCTTTGATGGCACCAGCCTCGAAGAGCTTGTCCACTTCTTCATTGACTGCTTCGGCATGAATAGTGGCCGAACGACGAGGCTTTTGCATGATTGGCTTTGCTGATTTTGAAACGTTGAGTGAGTGATGGATGAGCTCTGGGTCGATGCCTGACATATCATACGGCGTCCATGCGAAGACTTCAATGTTGCTCTTCAGGAACTGAAATGTTTCATCACTCTCGGCTTTGGGCAAACCGGCGCCGAGCATAAAATAACGAGATGCATCCTCATTGAGTGGGAATTTGACATGGTCTTCAATGGATTTTTCTTCAGGAAGAGATCCGACTTCTTCGAGAACCGGTTTGTCAGGGACTTCAACCCAATGTACTCTTTTAGAGCTTGGTATCTTTCCGATGGCTGAGACGTAACATTGTCTGGCCTGTAACTGGTCTCCGAACAAATCTTCTTGTTTGCCGTTAGCGCCGATGTACCTGACCACCTGGTGGTAGGTTGAGGCGACGGCTTTTATTGAGTGGAGCCAATTTCGGCCAAGGATTGCGTTGTATGGGCTCGGAGCGTCCACAACGACAAACTCTAAATTAGAAGCAACCGAGCTCGTAACAACGGGGAGTGTAATCCTACTGAGAGGCCAAACGGGAGTTCCACTAAATCCGATTAAGGGAACTTCTGCTGGGAGAAGCCATGATTCTGGGATTCCAAGCTCCTTGAAGAGAGATAAGTACATTACTTCTGCCGAGCTTCCTTGATCAATAAGCACCCTTTTGACTGAGTGAGTTGAGATTTGCACTGTGACCACCAGAGCGTCGGTATGAGGTGTTTGGATGCGTTGAAGATCTTGCTCGGTGAAAGTAATTGACCAGGGACGCTCGAGCATTTTCATTCTTTTAAGAGCACAATCGATGGAGAAAATTTAGGTTACTTTCTCAGCTTTGACAAGCTCTAGACGAAGCTGTTTTGCTGCCTCCTTTGTTGTTGACCCATGAATAACGTTGATCACTCCGACCGGACGTGGAATAGGATTTGGTCCACCAGCGTTCGGCTGTCTCCTCGGCGTTTTTGTCCAATCAATATGATCATCAAGAAGTCCCTGTGCCACTAGATTTTCCAAAAGTGCTTTATAGGGAGCGCAAGCCGTGGTGTAATGCCCGAGCTCATTGTGGTACGAGCATCTCTTCCGACTGTTGTTGTTGCCTTCTTCTGTGTTCAACTTAGGAGGGTTCGGCCAGACAAAGAACGGTTCCCTCTTTAACGTACGGAGGAGGAAATAAATTGGCTCTTTAAAAACGGTGGTTTCAGCTATATAGTCATGAGCTTTTGGACCCTTTTTGTCTGCCATCTTGACTGTGTTGACTTGCTTCTTCGGCTGGACCGCGACCACAGGCTTTGGGGGTGCAATTTGGGGCGTGGGGATATGAAGGCTTTGAGGTGCGGTTGAGTTTTGTCCTCCTTGGAGTTCTCGTTCGGCGAGGAACTCTTCGTAGGAACAGAACTGTTCAACTGTCCTCATTAGCTCGTTCATTCCATGAGGCGCCTGTATTGCCAGCTCATCTAGGATCTTGCTTCCTGTTTCCAATCCATTTTTGAAGTTCCTTGTTGCCCAATATTGATCAACACCGGGTATTTCGTTAAACAATTGCTAATAACGTTCGCCATACTTCCGAAGCGTTTCGCCGGGCCTCTTCCTCATTTGTGCCAAGGCAACTTCTTCCTTGGCTTGCTTGTTGCTGGTGATGAACCGATAGTTAAAAGCCCTTTCAAGCTCTTTAAAACTATGGATCGATCCTGCCTCTAAATGGTTGAACCAAAGCAGGCCGAGGCGCCCAAGACTCGAGGGGAATGCTTTGCACATGATGGCGTCGTCATTGGTGACGCAGGAGATGGTGCTTCTGTAACTGATGAGATGGGTGTATGCCTCGGTTGTGCTGGGGTCAAACTTCTGGAATTTCGGAAGATGGAGCCCTGGCTTCGGCAAGGTTGCTTGGATTTTAGCCGAGAAGGGAGACTCTGTCAGCTTTTTCAATTGGTACTCGTGAGTCGGCCGGGGAGGGAAACCTTCCCGAGCGTTTCGAGATTTCTTTGATGCTCGGTATTCTTGTTCCCTTCGTTTTCCTTCGTCCTCATCCTGCTGACGTTGAGATCCCCTCTCTCTCTTCTCTATGGGGACCCTTCTGTAGTCCTTTTCTGAAAGATTTTCGGTATGATAGACCCTTCATTGGCTAGGGCGATCGTCTTGCCGAACGACCACACTTACGCTCCTTTCACGGTTAAGTTTCCGAGCGCTTACTGAATTTGTTGCTCGTCCTTCGTAGGCCTTTTCCCGAGGGACTTCATCATGTTCCATTCGATGGCTCTGGGGACCTTTCCCGTTTCTTCTAGGCGTTTGGCTTCTTTGCCGTTCGGATTTGTATGGGATGAGAGCCTGATTGTTGTCTTGAAATTCCACGGTATCGTAGCTTTGGGAGCCCTTGAAGTATTCATCTCCAGCCGATGAACTAGAGAAAAGAGTATGTGGGCTCCCTTCTCGTCTCCCTTCTCTTCCTTTAAGTCCCGCACCATTGCCGAGACGTTTATGAACTGGGGAGAGTTACTGCCTAAAGCGAGCACTATCCCCAGCTCGGTGATCTGTCAATGGTGGGTCCAGGCGGTCGTGGACTGATATTCTATGTGGCCGTGCATCACCACCCAGTGGAGGAGAGGGTGGCAGATTTCCTCTCCGGCGCCGTACCTGAGATCCAGAATGGGATGCTGTCGTTCCTTGGCCTTAATCTTTGCGATCTCCATTTTTAGAATGGCGACATCAGCGTTGGTCTGTTCTTGCTGCTGTTCTAGCATCTGAATGTATGCTAGAGCGTCTTCACTTAAGCCTACTGGACGTTGGATGGAGGAGCTCACGCCTGGTGGAGTAAATTCAGGAGGGTGAGATGGGGAGGCGGCGTTGATACCGGTTTCAGAGGTGATGTGCAAAGAGGAACTAAGGGGTTGAAAAAGAGGAGGTGGAGGTGCTCCGCCCATTTTTTTGGAGGAGACTGTTGGAGATCTGGAGGAATGGAATTTTTAGGGACAGAAAAGGTGGTCGAGGAGGAGGAGCCGCCGTGGATCTGAGAATCAATGTTTCACGTCAGGTTCACCAAATTGTGGGGGCTCCGTTCCGAGTGGTTTATACTTTCTGAATGTGGGCTCGAGATCAGCTCCTGGTTCCCTGCTCTGTCCTGCAAAATGAGGCACGACTAAAAGACCACACCGGAGGTTCTCTGGGATGGCCCTCCAGTGCAAGAGTCAGTTTACTTGCAAGAAAGAATTAGGGATTAGGAGCTAGGGTTTTTTTTGTGCGTACCTCCTCCAAGTAGGCATAATGGGATATTTATAGGGAACCCTTAGCTTGGTCTCCAAGGTCGCACCAACGCTCAACACGCGTCGGCTGATGTCACTCTTACATCACGTTTAGGATTTTGCAACCGTTTTCAAGATGCGCTGGCACCTTCACGTGCCCCCATCATTATCCTCATAACCGTTTGGATGACGTCACAACCATCATCATTGCCATGGCTATTGTTCTAACGCAGACGGGCTGGATCGTCGGCCACGACATGCTCGGAACCGAGCATGTCGTGCAACCTCGGCAGCTGTCTAAACGAACGTATTCCCCCGCCCATGCGGGTGCTGGGACTGGAGCGTTTAAGGAAGTAGTAATTGACGGGACCTTCGGCTACGGGGACCCTCGGCTACGGTTGCTGTTCCGAACGTTGAGAGAAAGATGACTTGGAGTTGAAAGGGATTATTGGATCACGTTCGGAAATGGCCCGAGCCATTTTGCTCGGCCTGCTACAACCTGCATTTGTCCATTTGAGCTGATTTTTCACGAGGCCACTTGATTTTTTATAAATATTGAACAATTTCGATTTTTTGTGCGGACCTAGAGTGGGCCCCACGTGCTGGTCGGTGCACCCATCGTCGGTGGCCATAGAAGGGTTCTGGAAACAATACTCCCCTCCGTCTCTTTTTAAGAGTCCAGTATTCTATTTTTTAATGTTCATTAATAAGTATCCATTTTTTATAAAAAAAATTATCAGCAGCCCATTTTATAAAGTTAATAGGTAAAAGTTTGCACATTTCTTATTTGTCCCTAAAAATAGATTTTATTTTGAAAAGTAAGTGAATAAAAGTGTTATCATAATGTCTCCATCGGAAATAAGTAGGAAAAGCTATAACTTTTATACTACGAAATTGAACTCTAAAAAGGGACAGATGGAATAGTATAATCTAGGGGTGATAATGATAATAAAAAATCAACCGAACGAGACGAGCAATAGTTATTCAAATTTAACAAGCTTCAAAACATATTGAAGCTCAACCTATTTTATTAATTAAGCTAGTTTTGAATGAGTTTTAATCGAGCTTAGATTTTGTATACAATATAAGCCCGAGCGGAGTAGTAGCATTTTGAGCTTGGTTTGAAACTTGACGAGCTTAAAAAAACCTTGTCAAGCTTAATTTTTTTATGCAATAAACTGATCTTGAATGATCTTTTAAAGAACGAAAACAAGTCTAAACTCAAATAGCTTGGTACGTTTGTCCGCCTCATATTCAACCTTGCCACCGACAAATCAACTTGTCTTGGTTGAAATCAGGGCCGGCTCTGAGATTTTGGAGGCCTAAGACGATCTTCGAAAGTGAGGCCCTTAATAATTGTAAACGAAAATCAAATAAAAAGTCGATAAATGAACTTTAATTTCAAAACCAAATACATGTATTTAAGGCAGAAAACCCAACAAAAAATACAATATACCACATTATTTCAAAAGCATCATTATCTTTACTTAAACATCACTCTTCTTGCGGTTTTAGCAGCAAAAGTACTAATTATGCCCTCACAATCAACCTCCTCTACCATTTCACTCTCGATAGATAGGATGGCCAGTCCATTTAACCTTTCTAAGGCTCCGTTCCGGAAAGGAAAATAAGTACTTATTTTTAAAAAATGCAATTTCAAGCTCAAAAATCATGTGCTTACGCAAATTATTTTCCTATTAATATGGGTCTTGTTTGATAGATCTCATTGAGATCTTTAATATGGTGCGAAAAAAATTGAAAAATAATTTTTCATTTACATTATTTTTTAGTTTGAAAATGTGAAATAAGTACTTATTTTTTAAGAAGGTGTTCTGGAACAGGGCCTAATTTTAGGCATGATTCCATAAAATCTGCAAATCCCAAAAAATGTCAACCATCAATTTTGCCATGAATCATGATGCCATCAAGAAGAAATAAACATAATGATATCAAACATGTAGTCCACACTCATATAGACATAAGACGTCCAGATTGAAGAACTAACAACTAATATTATGATTTTAAACCATGTATACTCATTAAGGGCCCAAACTAAAACCCGAGATAGGATGTGGGAAAAGAGAACAAATAAAGAATCGATCATAAAATACCTGTTGAATCTGTAATTTCCTTCTTGTCTCTCTTACTCTTTGATCTTGTTCCTTTAGTTCTTCGTCTTCTTCTCGATTTTTTTCCGCCCTAGTTCTGTTCGTTATTCCTCCTTTTTGTTTTTTTTCTTGCGTTCCGACGGTTCCTTATTCATTTTTCTGGACCATTGGACCTCAAGTGTAGAATGTATTGGGTTTAAAATTGGGCCCTAAATTAACACATATATACTAGGTCTCACAAATAAATAGAGGCCCTGTTTTTTTGACATTTTTTAGGGGCTTAAGGCCCACGCCTCTTGGGCCTTAGCCCAGAGCCGGGCCTCTTGAAATAAGAAATCAGTAACAAAGTCTATGCAAGTGTTTTTCCCTAGCCAATACAAGAGAAGGGGGTAAGAAAAATTAACCAAAAAAAGAAAAAAACAACCAAGGGAAGAAAAAAGGTAGACATGCTCAGCCGACTCCATCTCAACCACTTGGCAACTGAAAAATGGGATTGCAAAGAGCCAGAAAAACCACTCTTTAAACACACAATCAGCCATTTCATGTGCAGCCTCGTTAGCTTGACGATGAACCAAGGCAGAGGACTACCTAGGATGGGTAGCGAGTTAGAGCATCTACGGTGAAATAATCAAAATCATAGAATTGCTAAAGTTAATAATATTTTTTCAAAAAAGTGTTCACAGTGACATAGTTAAACTTAACAACCCCTTAGCCCTTGTTCGGTTATGGGTTTGGAAAAAAATTTCTTAACCCAAATTCACTCATTACCTATATTTTCAATAATTACTTTCATTTCTCTCTCAACTTATTACCCCTTTATCGAATCATTAATCTCCTTTTTTTTTTGCTCTCTCTCTCTCTCTCTCTCTCTCTCTCTCTCTCTCTCTCTCTCTCTCTCCACTCATTATCCCTATCTCCAATTATTATCTTATTTTCTCTCCTCACTAATTACCCAAAAACAAAACCGAAAAAATTTTCAAACCCACAACCAAACAAGGTAGCAACTCATCAAATTTTTGCCATTGAATAATCAAAATTAGCAACTTTTCGCCAATAATCAAATTCAGTGATCACGATATTTTCTCAATCAAGTACACCGATCATTACATAAAAAAAAAAAGAGCTCACATTGGAATAGCCAGACTTAAAAATATCTTAGCAACTTATCAAATTTTGGTCCTTGGATAATCAAAACTATCAACCTTTTGCCAATATCCAAATTTAATTGTCTTTATATTTCCTCAATCAAGTACATCATCATTACACAAAAATCTTCTTTCTTCCATTTTCAACATGTTTAAAACAAAAATACTTTTAAAAAGTTTTTATTTTTTTGCAAAAACAGTTTTTTTACACGTTTTTTTAATTAAAACTGTTTTTCTCAAAAAAAATTTAAACAGTTTTATTTCAAAACAGTTTTTTTATTAAAACTTTTTTTCAAAAAATGTTTTTTTAACTTTTTCTCTAAAACTATTTTTTTAAATCAAAGTTTTCAAAAACTATTTTCTCTTTTTCTAATAACCTATTTTTATTAGTTTGAAAACTATTTTTAAAAAAATTGTTTTCTATGTCACAATTTCTAGATTTTTATAAGTTAAAAAGGTGATGTGACAAATTTTGGTTATTCAATTTTGATTGTACTATTATGACCTCTATACTGCTAACCTTAGCAACCCCTAAAATAGATAATCAAAAGATGATGTGACAATTTTTGATTATCCACTTTTGATTATTCCACTGTGGAAGCTCTTAAATGGTTAACCAAAAGATGATACGATAACTTTTGATTATTCCATCACGGATGCTTAATTTATGGCTAACAACCCTGACCCATCTTTCTAAGTACGTAGGATCACGTCTAAAAATTGTCAGATCATTTGCCAAGCTACACTTTTACCAGATTTTCTACTTGGATTTACTATCTGATCTAGTCAAACGTGGTGTACACTAGGTTTAATTTTGCATATACTTGGTTTAACAGAGTCCGCTAGGCTTGACTTTTACATCATTGCGTATGACCTATTGGCTATATGAACCTATTTATTTTTTCTTAAATAACCGTGACTCGATCGGTTGTCTTTTAAAATGCCAGAGAGAAAATCCTCGATTGAGAGAATAATTTAAGCCTTTTTAAAAAGAAGTAGTTTCTTAAATTGTTCGAATTGAATAGATTTTAAAACATGGATCTAAGTAGAAAATGACTAGACGCACAAAAAGATAAAATGAATCCGGAAATTTACATCCCGAGCACGCGGGAAAGGTTTTAGCACTCCCTTTTAGAACTCATTTTCCAAAACATTAGTTTATGTGGAAGAAATTATATTGGCCATAACAATAATGTCATTTATTTACTTAAAAAAAAAAAAAAAACAACTAAAACTTGATACGGGGTCAAAGGTCATCTGTTAGAAGGGAAAGACTACAATACACACCTCTTATTTGAGTGTGTATCATATGAAGCTTGCCAACGTATTTGGTAATCCTAAGGGAAATCGTATCTAATGTAGTTCTTAACTTCTTTGGAGCAAATTGTACTAGTCATTTTGCAAAAATTGACCAAGGTTAAAGCCTGCCTACGTATCTCCATGCGAAGAGAATCAAATTGGACGTAATTTTTAAAAAATTTACAAAAATTTATTTAAGTAGTATTTTAAAAGACGAGACCGAAACTATACGAATGTTGCTTTTCTTTGCCTCAGAAGAATTAGGTACAAGACCTTTTATTAGTCTTTTAGATACTGTAGTTTAAAAAGTCCCTCAATTTGCAATTTCATACAAATCATTGGAAAAAAACATTCTTTTAAATAAAAACTCTTTTATCTCGTATCTTCTCGAAATTGGTTTCTAACTGGAATCAAATAGAGTGAAGACTATATATTTTTTTATTACATAAAAAAGTAAAAGTATTGAAAGATATTTAGGCCATGTTCTTCCTAATTTTTGCTCAGGTATTTTTTTCCCGTATAATTACTTTTGGCAATTTTTGTTTACCATTTTGTCGTAAGTTTTGGGGGCTAATTATTCATCTCAATGAGAGGAATAAAAAACATAAAAATGCACACCAGGGTTGAAAAGAGTTTAAATAAGGCCACATAAAGATAAAAAAAGAGAGAGCTGTTTGGGTTTATTGTGAATTATTTTTGTTTTTGGTGGTAATCTTTTATTTTTTAGACTATTTTTGCCGAAGCGAACGGCCAACCCATAAAAGTCAGTATGAATCTAACCAAACTGGGTGCTTTGGCTAAATAATTGAGCTAGATTTTTTTTTTGTCCTTATTCAATTTGTTTTCATATTTGTTAGTTTTGTGTCAAATTTTTTCATTCGTAGATTATTGATTCGTATCGTCGAAAGAAATCCAAAAAGTAAAGAATTATGAACCAAACTAAATTTTTTTTTGAATAAAGACAAAATAATTCAAAAAATCAGTTTTTTTTTTTGTCTTTACTAAACTTTTTAAAGATTTTGATCATAGTTTTGTACGTTTTAGATTCTTCTCGTCGGGACAAATCGATAATCCAAAATAAAAGTCAACACAGAACTATAATAAGTGCATAAAAATTTAAATAAAAACACAAAGAATAATCTGACTCAATTATTTAGCATAAACACCAATAATAGAAACGAAATCGAAACAGAATTTAGCAACAACCAGGTAGAAAGTAGAAACTCTAAAAGCAAGTGAAGCAACTGATTTTGAAAACCACGGCAAGAACATATCAGAGTGTCTAAATATCAGCCCCCCCCCCCCCCCCCCCCCCCCCCCCCCCCCCGCATTTTAATGGTAGAATGGAACCCACACGTATGTCAGAGTGTCTAAATATGAGCAAGAACATACCAACACTGACATAATGCTGCAACAACATTTTGCACAAAAACTGCAATCTATATATGAGCAATTCCTCGCGTTTCTTTTCCAATCATAAAACCTATTTGTGCAACTGAATCAGGGATGAGCCAGCGAATCATCATAAGAACAGGGTAACCTACACTGAAATATTAGGACTACGTTTTATTTGTCACATATGTTCTTGTTTTAATTCAACAAGCATTGTACATATGATCCACAACCATGTTATTCAGCATATGTACACATAAACCGAGTCACAAAACATGACCTGAGATAACTTTACAGGACGCATTCAAATTTTACCGAGTGTCTAACAACCTCCACTTGCAGGCTCTATCGAGCTCCTAAGGCCATTACCTCTCAGCTGTGTGCAGTGCTCTTCCGCATCCGCTTGAGCACATATAATCACGACCGAGAGGCCATTAATATGTGCCTCTTGCATGATATTGACGGCATTGTCAACAGTCATCCCGGGTATGACCTTCATCAGGACTTGAACAACATACTCCCTCTTATTGTAGTCATCATTATGGAGCATGACTCGATAGGGAGGGGAAATTTTCCTTGATTTCCTGAAAACGAAACCAACAAAACCATGATACCAAAAGCTAAATAAAAGTTTGTAATTCTAGGACATTAAGTAGCAATGTTGTTGCACATCCCAAGGGTTTTGGAAAAAAACATGTAGTTTAGGGCTTGTTCCCCCTCCTTTGCGAGTCAGTTATTCTCCAAACAACGATTCCGAGCGGCTTCTTCAGGGCTGATTTATTTTGGTTCATCTCAGGTATGATCTGACCTCACCTCACCTCTGGATTACTTGTTGGTTTTAGACCTTTTACACAGATGAAAAGTTCAACTGCTGAGTAAAGAAAGAAATCCAATACGAGATGTTCTAGGGAGAAACTTACTATAAAATGAGCTGATGTTGTTGGGACCAAAAACTGTTTTCGCAGGAAAAATGTTTTCGCAGGGTTCAAAATTGAGAAGTTTTCATTATCTCGGGCTCGAATTTGGAACAGTGGTTTGGTGGGTTGAGTTCGTGTGGTTTTGTAGTGTTACAAGTGAGAAATCCCACAAAACCAAGTGGTTGTACTGGTTTTTTTGTGCCACAGTCTATATGCTCCGGCACTCAGATTTTGGAAGATAAAATTCCTTTTTGGTGTTCTCTCTGGCCCACAACTCTCCATTTGGTATTGGGTTGTTTTCAACCTCCACCTCTCTTCCATTCAGATAGCTTCTTTGAGACACGTTGCGTTCCTCAACTATGTTGGCATTGATTGATTCTCTATTCCTACAAGTATGTTTCGCTATGGGGCTTCTGATAAGGGCAAAGTATTTCAAGAGTGTCGTCAAGAAAGGGTTCCTAGGTTCTGCACCAACAGCTGACAAGAAGTCCTCAAAGGAGGATTTAGGTAAGCATTTACACTTGAACATACAAGGCAGCAGAGGAGTCGCAACCCATCTCTGCTTGCACAGATTCAGTTATGGAGTTTGGTTAGACTTCTAGGACCAAACATATGGATATGGTAGGTAAGTCGTGTGTGATGGAGCTTGTTTTGATTCTTCTAATAATGGTGATGAGGGATGTCCAAGGAGAACAATGCTGCACCACAGGCTCAGACTCCTCGGCTTACTGCACATACTATTTCCTCTTAGTGTTTTTTTTTTTTGAAACAGCAAAATATTATTAAGAAACTTGATAAGGGTATCAAGTGGGGGGAGAGGGGAGGGGGATCCAACCGAAGGTTGGACAAACACCTGGAGGGACAAAGCCCTAAACACCTAGGGCAGGCCGTAACAAACAGACCAAACCCGAAACACCAATGGACCTAAAATGCCCAGATCATTCAACTCAGTACAAAACCTAAGGGCCGAAATACCCAAATTTGAAAATTCAGCACAAACACAAATGGCTAGGCTCAGCCCAATCCCAAAACCCCGTTCCCTACCCTACGTAGATCACCGCTATTTCCTCTTAGTTATTTGCCTGTTTTGCTTGTTATCCTGTATAACCGTTTGTTTTCAATGAATTTCTTACCTTTCCTCGAAAAAAAAAAAAAAAACTGTTCACTTTTTGAGTTTTGGGTTTATATTTGTAGAATATACATATTGCTCATGTTAAATTAGAATTGTTCTTGAAACAAGACAGTTAAATGGCCTCTCCGGCTCTTCCCCCTACATACCATACCATGTAAGTTGATTCATTGATTGGTTAATTCAATAAGAAATTGTAGTTAGACCCCAAAAAATGCACAAAATCTTTTTCTTAACAGAAAGAAAAACAAACAAAAAAGAGAGGAAAAAAACCAGAAAAATCAGAAAAACACCAAAACAGAAAGGTGACACTACCATCTAAGCTAACAGATGGTAAGGTTTTTATCCATACGACGGGAGCATATTGGCCCTTTATTATGATGTCTATCTAACCGTTGCTTGTGTTATGCTTTAGTATCCTCCTTCACGTATTGTTCAATAATGAAGGCATATTCACTTCACAAAATATAATTCTATTAACGAGTAGACCAGCTTAGACGCCTTCGCTATCTGATAAGTACTGAAATGTTTACATGTCGACCGGCCAAGCTACACTTAGTGCCGTATTGGTCTACATATTGGTTATATGTTACTTGTTTTGCCCTCTTTAAGCTTGTAGATCATTGGAGCTCACTGGGTGATTTTTGAAATGAATTTGGAAGATTTGAAAACTACTGTCAAGTCAAAGCAAAGTTTTGGAAGTCCATGATCTAATTTATCAACTTTATGAAGTTTAGGTTGCTAAATGTAGTTTCTACCCAATATAAAATTAGGTTGCTGAGTGTAATTTCTACCCGAGAAATACAAAAGATGCATTTTGACCTAGATTAAAGAAGGAAACCTTTTGCTTTACATTGTTTAAGCTTTGAAGAAGACGAAAAGAAGCAAGGGAACAACCCAAAGAAGAGATCTAAGGAGTTTTCCATGGAGATTCTAATGACGATATTCGATTCATCCATAACCATGAGTGGTTAATCTTCCTCTCTTACAATGTAGACTAATTCCTAACCTAGTAACAATGGGCTACATAACTGGAATTCTTCCATAACCATGAAACATGAAGACAGATTATTCTCGGAATTCAATTGCATGTAATTTCTTGTTGACACCATTAGAGCTACATAACAGGTCTTAATCATTTTGGTTATTCAATTTCTAAATTGGTACAATAACTTGGTATTTTGAAGTTAGGATGGAAGTGAAACCCTAAGACCTTCTCAACCTTTGAAATTCAACTCAGCAATTATTAATCTTCTTGGTTTACATTTGTTAGATAAACTAAAAACCACTAATATTTTTCTGAGTTGAATTGAGAATTGATTTTTTTAAAATAATAAAACATAGCCTTTTGATCCTTGTGGTACGATACTTGGACCCAAACCACCATCCTATTTACATCAAGGTCTTAGCTCAGTTTATATAACTTAATTATAATGTGGAAATGACCTTCCACTATCCATACCTCACACCAAATTCAGCTTCGCGACCAGGTTTTGTTTTCTCTCTGGTTGGTATGTCCAAAACACCACCACCTTTCCCCGCTGCAGCGGCTGGTACTGACCAAAAAAAGCTCCGGTTTGTGCATTGCTTATGGAGAGCATATTTATCACCTGCCATACAAGTCATTAATCAAATACCAGGCATACAAGGAATTGTCATATTACACAGACACAAGAGTGAAGCAAGATTTCATCTACCTAGGGAAAAAAGGAAGAAAAAAACTCATCAGAAAACACGTGGGTCCAATACAAGAATGTCAGTTAAAAGGAGAATGAGGGCGGGATATCATCTTGTTTCGCTTGAGAAAAACTGTCCATTGATGAAAGAAGCAAACCTGAGGAAGCATATATTGCTAACTTGCTGAGTATTGGTAATTTCGAATATTTTAAGGAAGAAGAATACATCATCTTCAGAAGCTCATATAAAAGAGAATTAACAATATACAAACTTCCAAATAAGTCAGTGTTCTAAAAGTTGCTAGGCACTAGTCGGCCAGAAGAGAGGCATCTAGCGCCTAGAGGCCGACTAGCTTCCTAGGCGGTCGACTAATCGGCGCCTAGGCTGATTTTTATCTACGCGTTGGACCCCCGTCTAGCACTTAGGTGCCAACTACTCAGCCACCTATACCAATTTTTAGAACAGAGCAAATAACACGGTACTAATTAACTCGATTGTTCCTTTGTTGGCAAACCAATGAAAAAGTAATCATAAGGTGCAAATAGGATAAACTCTGGCCTGTAAATAAGACAAAAATCTATCCTTGACCAGGAGACGAAAAAAACAGTTGCAGAGATCATCACAATTGTGCGAATGCCAATGAAATATGTTTTTAATTGAAATGGAACCTCATTTATGCATTATTTGGAATGATATACAAGCATTTATAGTGTGAAGCTTAATTTATACAAGTCATGACGGTCTAGGGGTGACTTAGTTGTCAGGAGCTTCTAAAGCGAGGGTGCTCCCATGATGGGAGCTGTAATTGGCGCTCCCGTCTGGCTCCCATCGAGATGGGAGCGTGCTCCTAAATAGGATGGGAGCTTCCACACAAACTTCAAGGAGGAAATTTGGACTTCTCTTTGCAAACATATGCAAGGAAGAAGAAAGAGAGAAAAGAAGTAAAGAGATTTAGGACTCTCGTCTCGTATTTGACTTGTCTATGTGTTTAGCCCATAAATTTGATATAAAACCTATATTGGGCCGTCTTTTATCACTCATGTTTATGTAATACATACTTGTATACACGCTCCTTTCGGCGCTCCCAACTTAGGATCTTCTACATACCCCCGCTCCCGTGCTTCTGCGTCTGCTCTCACTCCCGTTCCCACTTTGAGCAACTAAGGGACTTCGATCTTGTCCTTTTACGAGTAGAACATATTCTGTGTGTGTGTGCATATATATATCAACTTAACTCTGCCTGGTTTGTGCTTAGAGCCTTATCTTTATTCCCTAGCCGGCCCAAGCCCGGATAAAGGAGGAGGGTTGTGCGTTAGGTAGCTGACAGCCAGCATGTAAAAAAACCCGTCAGATCTCTATGACATGAATCCAAATATGATAACGAAACATGCTAGGACGTTCCCTTTAAGCGACGCGTTGTGCCTGCCTTCGGGTGCTTCGAAAAATGAGCAAGGGGCGCCACACCGGCACCCGGGTGTGGTGATAAGTGAGCAAGGGTTCCCGTGTGTACCTGGACGAGCACGGGTAAAGAACCTAGCCCAGGAGGAAGATTAGTATAGCTTGTCTTCAGGAAACTAAGTGGGTAGGGAAGAAAGCTAGGGAAATAGAGAACACAGGTTATAAGCTCTACTATACGGGTAAGAATAGACATAGAAATGGAATAGGTATCGTAGTAGATAAACACTTAAAAGATTCGGTAGTTACAGTCACGAGGAAAGGAGATCGGATTATTTTAGTTAAGCTTGTGATTGGAGGGAGCATAGCTAATATTATTAGTGCTTACGCACCCCAAGTAGGTTTGGATGATCTCACTAAAGAGCAATTCTGGGAGCAGATGGATGACGTGGTTCAAAATATACCTCTTGGGGAGAAGCTATTTATAGGAGGCGATTTCAATGGTCATGTGGGAGTGCATAAGTAAGGGTATGAGAAGGTGCATAGTGGCTTTGGTTTTGGTGACCTTAACGAAGGTGGTCGAAGGATTTTAGATTTTGCAGTAGCTTTTGACGTTATAGTGGGAAATACCCTCTATAGGAAGCGAGAAGAGCATTTAATTAACTTTAAGAGCGGAGCCAATAGAAGCCAAATTGACTACTTCCTTGCTAGAGGTGCAAACCGCTTGACATGTAAGGATTGTAAGGTTATTCCCGAAGAGTGTCTAGTGGCACAACATAGACTTTTTGTGTTAGATATTAAAAGGAGGAAGGAAACTAGAAGCCCACGAACTAAATGGTAGGGCCTAGGAGGGGAGAAACTAGAGGTATTCAAGGAAAGAATGTCTCAAGAAGTACAGTGGGGAATGGAAGGAGATAGTGACAATATGTGGAATACCATAGCTAACGGTATTAGAAGAATATCGAGAGAAGTTCTCGGGGAGTCGAAGGGAAAAGGTCCAATCTCTAAGGAGACATGATGGTAAAATGACGAGGTTCAAACCAAGATAAAAGCCAAGGAGTGCTTTAAAAAGTGGCAAAAGGACCGGAATGAGGAAAATTTTCAGGGTTATAAGCAAGCTAGCAAGGATGCTAAGTTGAAAGCCTATGAGAATTTCTACGCTAGACTCGATAGTAAAGATGGAGAAAAGGTTATTTATAAAATTGCCAAGTTGCGAGAAATGAGGGCTAAAGACGTTTCTCAAGTTAAGTGTATAAAAGTTATTAATTCGGTGGTGTTGGTAAAAGACAAGGCGATCCGGGATAGATGGAAGTCGTATTTCGAGAAGTTGTTAAATGAGAAACATGAAGGAGGTTTTGGTGGGGAGGAAGAGTATGTACCTGGCGAGAATATAGAATATGAATTTTATTGGAGAATACAAAAGTTCGAAGTAACCAAAGCTTTGAAAAGGATGAAACCGGGTAAGGCCTTAGGACCAGATGGTATCCCTATTGAAGTGTGGAAAAGTCTAGGTGACCTGGGGGTGACTTGATTGACGAAATTGTTTAACAAGATAATTATGACGAGGAAGATGCCCGACGAGTGGAGAAGGAGCACTCTAGTACCTATCTATAAGAATAAAGGGGATATCTAAAGCTGCAACAACTATAGAGGTATTAAATTGATGAGTCATACAATGAAGTTGTGGGAAAGAGTTATTAAGCATCGCTCGAGGATGGTGACTACGGTGTCAGAGAAGCAGTTTGGGTTCATGCCCGGAAGATCAACCATGGAAGTTATACACTTATTAAGGAGAATGGTAGAAAAACATAAAGCAAAGAAGAAAGATCTCCATATGGTTTTCATAGACTTAGAAAAGGCTTATGATAGGGTGCCTAGAGACATCATATGGTGGGTTCTGGAGAGAAAGGGAGTGACCAAAGGGTATATCGAGGTGATTAGAGACATGTACGAAGGTGCCGTCACTACCATTCGATCACCAGTAGGGGAAACGAGTGAATTCCCAATTACTGTAGGATTGCAACAAAGGTCAGCCCTGAGCCTGTACCTTTTTGCCTTAGTTATGGATGTATTGACTAGACAATTTCAGGAGGATATCCCATGGTGTATGATGTTTGCAGATGACATTGTCCTCGTAGATGAGACCGCTAGAGGTGTTAATACGAAACTAGAAATTTGGAGGAAAGCATTAGAGTCAAAGGGTTTTCGAATAAGTAGGAGTAAAATTGAGTACATGGTGTGCAAGTTTAGTGGTACCAGCAGTGCGCACGAAGAAAGAGTGATGATCCAAGACCAGGAGATACCTAAGAGTGATCATTTTAGATACTTAGGATCACTCATTAATAGTGATGGAGAGATTGCCGATGATGTGACCCATAGGATTCAAGTGGGGTGGCTCAAGTGGGGGAGCGCTACTGGTGTACTGTGTGACAAGAGGGTACCCATAAAATTGAAGGAAAAATTCTATGGAGCTGCCATTAGACCAGCGATACTTTACGGGACAAAATGCTGGCCTATTAAGAAACAACAGGTGAACAAGATGAGTGTAGCAGAAATGAGAATGTTGAGGTGGATGTGTGGTAAGACTAGAAGAGATAGGATTAGAAATGAAACGGTTCGTGAGATTATAGGTGTAGCACCCATAGAAGAGAAATTGAGGGAAAATAGGCTAAGATAGTTTGGGCACGTCTACCGTAGACCAGGAGATGCAGTAGTTAAGAGAGCAGATATGATAGCTTTGGGTAGCAATGCTACGGGGAGGGGTAGACCTAAATTGACATTAGATGCTGTGGTACGCAACGATATGAGTATAGTAGGTTTGTGTGAATAAATGGCTCTTGACAGAGCTCAATGGAAGAAAATGATTCATATAGCCGACCCCAAGTGATTGGGACTTAAGACTCGGTTTGATTTGGTTTGGTTTATAAAGATCAGCTTATCTAACAAGAATGATGGATAAAGCACTACTTTATAAGGACTCTTGGAGCTTTAAGTGCCACTTTGTCCGTTACCAAACCAATCCGTTTGTCCCTTAAGTCAAGATAAAGATCCAGGTATGACCAAGACCATTTCTTATTAATGCTGCAAAGTATTTCAAATGTATTAATACTTGTATCAGACACTCGAAACTCAGAAAAGGTTATGATATCCTCACCCACCAAGTTTAGGTGGACATCCGCTGAGCAAGTTTATTTTGCAATTCAAATTTACCATGAGCCTGGTTCAAAAAATAAAATAAAATTTACAGTGTTCTAAAAGGCGGGATTAATCGCCCATTAATCGGCGATTAATCGGAATTTTGCCCTCTCCGATGAGATTAATGCCTAGGCGGATCGATTTGGCGGTCGGCCGGTTAATCGGCGTTCGTCGGCGATTAACCGGCGATTAATCGGTCGGCGGTTAATCGGCGCTTAGTCGATTAATCGTTAGAAGGCGATTAATCGGTTAGAAGGCGATTAATCGGGGTAAAATCAGTATTTTTGGAAAATGAAAGGGGGTAACTGTTATATTTTTTACCAGGTTAAAGGGGCTTCGGCTACACTTTTAGCCTTTAGGTCTTCATTCCAGTCGATCGATCGACGATCTTGGACTTCGAGTGAAGTCGCCGCCGACTGTGAAGTCGCCGTCGGCTGTGAAGTCGCCGCCTTCTGCCATCGCCGCCGTCTGCCATCACCGCCGCACTGCTGTAATCTCTCTCTCTCTCTCTCTCTCTCTCTCTCTCTCTCTCTCTCTCTCGATCCCTCTCTCTCGATCGTATGATCTCTCTCTCACAGTTTCTCTCCCTCGTATGATCTCTCTCTCTCTCACAGTCTCTCTCTCTCGTAATTTCTGTTTCTATTTTGAAAGTCCATGGTATATATGGCCACGACTGGACTGTGGACAGTGGCCATGTGGAGAATTTTTTTTTTTTTTTTTAATCTTAAAACAGAAGTGTAGTATTGACTATTGACTATTGAGTATTGACTGCATTGTTAATCTTAAAACTTAAAAGTTAAAACAAAGTGTAGTAATTTTTTTTAATCTACTGATGTGTATTGACTGTATTGACTGTATTTTTTTTTGTGTGTGTGTTACTGGTGTAGTCTATACTGATATAAAATGTCAATGAATCCCACTCATATTCCATCTTCGGAGGCCTCTAATTCTGCGCCGCTATTGAAAAGAAATTCAGTTGATGTTGGATGGGATTATGGAGTTATTGTGGATCCTAGCAATAAGGACCGCCTACAATGCCTTTTGTGTGGGAATCAGTATACTGGTGGGGTTAGTAGGATGAAAAGACACATAGCTCAAATTAGGGGAGATGTTGCCTCATGCATTAAGGCAAGCAAGGAAGATATATTAAAGTGTAAGAAGGCAATTGATGATAATGCAGCTAAGAAAAAAAACAAGAAGAAAGCAGCCTTGGAAATTAGGGAGGAAGTGAATATAGTAGGTGATGAATCCGAAGGTGATGAGATTGAAAATGTGGCGGTGGGATCAAAGAAGAGGCCCTATGTTCTTGGTCCCATGGATAGATATACAGATATCAATCCCGATTCTTCTGACACGAGTGGATTTAAGAAGATGAGACAACCAAACATAAATGATAGCTTTTGGAAGGAGAAGAGTCATAAAGTGAGTCAATACTTGGCTCGATGGGTGTACGAAGCCGGCATTCCATTTCATGCCATAGACAATGATAGCTTCAAACGTTTTGTTGAAGCAGTTGGTCTATTTGGCCCGGGATACCAACCTCCAAGCCAATACCAACTAAGGGAACCATTGTTGAAGGAGGAGGTGGAGAGAACCAAAACATTACTCAAAAAGCAAGAAGAAGAGTGGGCTTCGACAGGTTGCTCTATCATGACAGATGCTTGGACAGACCGAAAAAGGAGAAGCATTATGAACTTGTGCGTTAATTGTAAGCAAGGGACTTGTTTTCTTTCTTCAAAGGAAGATTCAGAGGCGTCACACACGGGGGTGTATATCTTTGACTATGTTGACAAGTTCATTGAAGATATTGGGGCACAAAATGTAGTTCAAGTAGTGACGGACAACGCATCCAACAATATGGCCGCGGCAGATTTGCTAAAGATCAAGAGGCCTAACATATTTTGGACCTCATGTGGCACCCACACAATTAACCTCATGCTTGAAGGAATTGGTAAGCAATCCAAGTTTAAAGCAACTATTGACAAGGCCAAAGCGTTCACTATATTTGTTTATGCTCATCATAATACATTGGCGATGATGAGAAAATATACGAAGAAGAGAGACATAGTGAGGCCGGGTGTTACTCGATTTGCTACATCATTCTTGACTTTACAAAGTTTGATGGAAAAGAAACAAGAATTGCGAGCGATGTTTAGTAGCAATGCATGGGGTGAGAGTAAATGGGCTAAGAGCCCAAAGGGAAAAACGGCATATGCTACCGTGATGAGTCAGGCATTTTGGAATGGCGTAACCTTATGCTTGAAAGTGTTTGGTCCGTTGGTGATAGTTCTTCGACTTGTTGATGGGGATCGTAAGCCCTCAATGGGCTTTGTATATGGAGAGCTCACAAAAGCAAAAGAAGATATCAAAGCGGCATACAAGCAAGTTGAGACTAACTACCGGCCAATACTAGATGTCATTGATGGGAAAGCTAAGGGTCGGCTAGATAGTGCATTGCATTTGACAGCTTACTTTTTGAATCCTTTTTACTTCTTCAACAATTCTACCATTCAAGATGATCCTATCATTATGGATGGGGTTCTTACTTGTGTTGAAGCTTTCTTTCCCGATGATGTCAATGTTCAAGATGAAGTCATCAATCGAGAGTTGTTGAAGTACAAGAACAAAGAAGGTGGATTTGGAAGACCATTAGCCGCAATGGGATGTGCGACGAACAATGACTCTTATGATCCGGGTAAATAAGTAGTTACTTTCCTTCTTAGTATTATTCTTTTTGCTAAGTTACTTAGTTACTTAGTACTATTTTTTTGTGTGCTTTCTCTCATGACTAGTTGGATGGTGGTCTAACTATGGCAATCATACACCCAATTTGAAAAGAATGGCCACTCGAATTCTCTCTTTGACTTCAAGTTCATCGGGGTGTGAGAGAAATTGGAGCACTTTTGAGGGAGTAAGTACATACACGCACTCTCTCTCTCTCTTTCTTTGTATATATATGCATAAGAAATTATATTAACTGAAGATTTTTTTTGTATAGATACATACAAAGAAAAGGAATAGACTAGATGCGACAAGGTTGAACAATCTAGTCTATGTCCAATTCAATGCCAAACTCATCAACAATAAAAGAAATGGGAAGGATGTATTACGTACTAAAGAATCAACAAATGCACAAGGATGGCTAGTTGAAGGTGGTGACGAGGAAGTTGACCCGGTTTCGGGACTTACATGGGAGGTAATTGGGGAAGCTACGGGAGCGGATGAAGTCCTTCAACCTAGAAGGACTACTAGAAATATTGGAGTACGAGAACTACATGAGGAAGATTTTGTGTCGGAGGATGATACCGAAGAGGAGGTAGATGAGGATTTTGAGTGTGAGTCCGATGGAGAAGAAGTTATGCATGGATATGGAGAAGAAGAGGATGAGTAATTGACTAATAATTTCGTACTTGATTTCATTTGGTTTGAACGTTGAAATTTGTAATTGACTAGTAATTTTCCGTACTTGTTTTCATTTGGTTTGAACGTTGAAGTTTGTAATTGACTAGTAATTTTCCATACTTGATTTTATTTGGTTTGAACTATGAATATTGAACTTCTATGTCTCTATATTTGAAATGTAGAGAAGTGTTAACATTGAGTATCCGATAGCCAAAGAGAACTAAGAAATTTTTTGGGAGAGAAGATATATCACATAAACTAGAAAAACTGTGATTATTAATGTCAGGGACTCTAGGGAGGTTGTAGAATATTTATAAATAAAAAAAAAAAAAAAAAAACCCGACTAATTGCTAAAAGGCGATTAATGGCCGATTAATGGGTCTCGAAGCTTGAAGGTGGTCGGCCGCCCGCCTAGCGCCGAGCGCTTTTTAGAACATTGAAAATTTACCATGAGCCGTGCATAGAACTCCTACAGTATGAATATGCAATGCCCAAGGCACCTAGTGAGATTCATTTCTCCTAGAACATAAAAGAAACATACTAAGGAATAAGGAATATCAAATCTGAATGTTCTGTCATGTTACCGTGTCCTTGAGATGAAAACTAGATGAATCTGTTGGACACATAGCCAGACTTGACACCCGCACCCGAGTTAATGTAACATGAGCAACATATAAAGTTTGAAACTTCTGACGGTAATTAGGAATATGAACAGCATTATTTAGATGTGTACAGCTTATAGGCGACAAACCAAAATCTCTTCATCTTAAAGTTAACATTTTTCTCAGCTCATCATCGTTCCTAACCCAAAGCACCCCAAAATATAGAATAGTCAGTCCTGCTAACCTCAACCCAAGAAGCAGTGGTATTCTATTCTTTGCCCAAAATTCACATGGGAACTAGTATTTAGTGGAATCTATTGAAATTAAGAAAGCCTAATACTTTCAAACTTTTGGTCCAAATCTTGGCAGACCCAGTTCATATTCAAGAATTCAAATATCGAAGAAAAATCAGAATATGCAATTGTAAAACAAATCGCTCAATCTCTATTCATATCTGTGCTACACAAACATATAACTATATATACAGAGAGAGAGAGAGAGAGAGAGAGAGAGAGAGAGAGAGAGAGAGAGACCTGGTTTAGGGTGGAAGACTGGATTGGGGGAGAGAGCGACTCGGCCGCAAATGGCAGTGTCCATAGCCCCCTCGTCTTCCACTCTCTTCCCAACCAACACAATGCTTTGTTTTGGTTGCCCCAACAAAAGCAAATAAAAAATCTACAGCATTTTTTCGTTAAAGTAGACTTTCTGAATTCCTAGAGCCATGGGATTTTCTTATTTTGTTCTAGTGGTATGAGATATTTTGTCCTATTTTTATGCTGGTATTAGTTTCTCTTTTTTTTTTGTATAACCAGTTAAAATTTTTTTTTTATAACCAGCTGTCTGTGCTAGCATCTCGACTAATTTCAGCACCTTGAAGTAAAGAAACCTCTCCAAAAGGTTTCGAGGCTAACCTTAGGAAGAACCAAACTTGACCTTGTTCATTTTGGTTTTTAGATTTTGCATTTTGGATTTTGAGTGGGAAGAAATAAAGAGAGAAATGAGAGTAATAATTGAAAGAAAATTTATTAAAGAACGTGCGCTGAGAGAGAATCCAAAAACTAAAACGAACAAGGTCGATTTCCACACTAATACCTTAGAAGGGACAAAACCAATAGCTTCAGACCTTGACCGCAGGCTCAATCTCTTGGGATTATACAAGCACCAGAAAAAGAAAAGAAAAAAAAAGTAGTTACGTTATATTGAAAAGTTTGTGGTGTGGAATTCAGGGCTTATCAATGTTAAATCTGGGCCGATAGTCACTATTCATCATGGGGCGGGTGGGGATTATATACAAGGGGGGTTTGCTTCTGGATTTGCCCACCAGGAACATAGGTTCATTTTGGATTCAATCATTACAGTGACACACCTAAACTCACATGAGTGATGGACCCCATACACATACTAGAGTGTGTAGTGTGTGTGGGATCCACCACTCATGTAAGTGATGGGTGTGAATTTTAGTGTGGTACTAGCACCATTGTTTTGGATTTGCTTCTGTCAGGTTGGAATGAAAGCTAAAACAACAAAAAGGGGAAGCAGGAAAATTCATTTCAGCAAATCCAAAATGAAACTATGTTTCTCTGCCTTCGTCAAATCCAAAATGAAACCATGCAAGCACTTTACAAATACATACTCCTTCGATTTCTTTTTAAGTGTTCCTTACGAAAAGGTATGTAATTTTTGAATTAAATATAAAAGTACTTTCGTTCAAGATGAACCCTAAAATTAATTTCCACATTATGTTAACTAGTACAATAGGTTCAAGGAACTAGAACTATTATATAACACCATTTTTTTTGTTTTGACAGGTCAATCGTAATCATATCATTTCAAAAGGCTCAACACACTTAGGCCCCGTTTCAGAACTAAAAAAAGGTCCTCATTTTTTAAGTAAGGCCCCGTTCCAGAAACCTTCTTAAAAAATAAACAGCTTATTTCACATTTTCAAACTCAAAAATAAAGTAAATGAAAAATAATTTTTCAATATTTTTTTGCATCGTATAAAAGATCTCATCGAGATCATCCAAACAAGATTCATATTGCATATTTTTAAATTTCAATAAACCCATAATTTTTGAGCTTGAAATTGCATTTTTAAAAAATAAGGACTTATTTTTTGTTCCGAAACGGAGCCTTAGAAAGGAATCTACCCAAAAGACAAGGAAAAAAATAATAATATGCAACCATACTAACAAGATAGACAAAAAAACATTCAAAAAAGGAAATCTAATACTTCATCCGTCCCTAAATAAATGCCTGACCTACAAACCTAGACCTTTAGAAACATGCAATTTTTTTGTTAAAAAATTTAAACTTTTTTTCATAATTTGAAAGAACTCATTAATATATATTGATTTGTGAAAAAAATTTGAATTTTTTAGCGACACAAATACATCTTTCTAGAGAACTGGGTTTGCGGTCCGGACATTTATTTAAGGATGGAAGGAATATCTTTCATTGAGACAATAGGTCATACTGCAGTGCAGTACCAACACACATAATTCGATCAATAGAGCCGGTCAACAATAAAGAAATAGGCACCTAAGGGGGCATATAAAATCAGATAAATGTATAAACAATTTAGCACCGTGCATTCCAAAATATCTAGAACTAAGATGACCAGACAAAACTTAAAAACAACAAAACAAACAAGAAAAAACGCTGTGTCTACTCATGACACGGGAGAGAACAAACGCCGACGAAAAAATGCCAGCAAATCCTATATAACATCGATTGATATTTCATTTCATTTTATTTTCTCTACTATGCCATCATCAAATCCTAGATCCAAACAAAGTAACGATTCCAAGATAAGGATATGTAAGTTCTTCACAGAAATAGCGAATTTCGAAAGCAATCAACGATGCAAGATATAACCCTAGCAGATCTCATTATACTTCCAAACTTATATGTACCCGAAACAAAACAGTCTTTGCAAATCCAATGTACAACCAAGGACTCCCAAAAATAGGTACCTTGGAAAACATGAAAATCCTAACAGGGCTTTGCAATCTGAATAATTGAGACCAAATACATGTAAAATAATAAATAAATAAATTGATTGGTCATAATATTACTCTCATTCTTGTTAAGAAAACAAATTCTCACTCATTCAAGTAAATGTAAATCACGATTAGAAAAATTAGTACATGTATATCAAAAACACAGCTCTGAGGGCTCTTCAAAGAATGAATCCGGCAGACTCCCGAAGTGCTTGCAACTACCACGGATGGCGGAATTTCCAGTAATTCATGCTCACAGGTTTACCAAGAACAGAAAACCGTCACCATCAACTGGTGTGTAAAACACAGCCTCTTCTTCCATATATCATCAATCCTCAATATAACAAAACTTTGGAGCATTTCTAAGGAGCAAAACCTTGGGAGGCATTCTTTAACTAAGCTGTTCCAAATATTTGGCACTGTTGACAAATGTTGCACTTTTATCGAAACCTTCCAGCAAAAGAATCCGCACCGCTTCTATGCCATTTTGAAATGCGAAATCCAACTGAAAAAAACAGCATTACTTACATTGTGGTCCTGAATTAGAGGATGGACCAAAGGATCATAACTCAGTCTAAGAAAATATTTATTAAGATTTACATCTCTTTGTACATAGAAACCTGTTAGATGATGGATCTATTTGTATCTAGTGTAATTATATGTCTTATCATGTAATTAGTTTAAGTATCTAGGACCGTAGTGCAATTATTATACAGCTTGTATATATATTTTTTACGTTGAATGAAATTAACCCTAATGGGTTTTCTCCCTATTATGATTACCCTAAAACTGAACATGGTATCAAAGCGATAGAACCTGGCGACCTACGACGTTCTTCTCGTCGCTGCGTGAACAGTACTTACGGGTGAACAGTGATCGTGAACAGTGCCGCGTGAACAGTGCATGAATAGTGATCGTGAACAGTGATCGTGAACAGTGATCGCGTGAACAGTGATCGCGTGAACAGTGCTTTGTGAACAGTTCTTCGATCAGTCGGGGTTTGCCGTCACCGTCGATCAGATCTGTTCTCGCCGATCAAATCTATTTTTTTTCTTTTTCAACACTGTTTCAGTCAGATCCGAAGGTATTCAGTTGATTTTTTTTGAGGTTCTAGGGTTTTTGGAACCTTTATTTATTATTTTTGGAGTTCTAAAGTTGCTGGGAACATTGTTTATTGTTTATTTGGCATTATTGTTCTGCTTTCAAGATGTCAGAAGAGAAAAAACAGGCTTCCGCTAGTGGCAAGGATGAGTTGAGTCGTGTAGGGACTCTGGATAACTCTCCACTAGATATTTGTCCCATCAAACTGGATGGCACAAATTATTTACTTTGGTCTCGTACTTTTACATTAGCCATTAAAGCTAAAGGGATGTCTGAGTTCATTGAAGGCCCTGTTATTGAGCCTACTACTGATGTTGAACTCAAGACGTTTAAGTCTCGTCGATCTTTAGCCATGACTTGGTTGTTTAATTCTATGAAGGCTGATATTCGTAGTCCTTTCTTGCTTCTTAACACTCCATATCAGATTTGGACTATTGCCACACAGACTTATTCTCAGCAGGGCAATGATTCTCAGTGTTTTGAGTTGCGAAAGCGACTTCGTACTATGGATCAACACAATCGATCTGTTGCTGTTTACTTTGCTGATCTTAGTGGGGCCTGGCAAGAATTTGATTATTATCAGGAGTTTCAAGCAGTCTGTTCCGTTGATGCTGGTGCTTGATTAAAAAGAATAGAGAAAGAGCGTGTGTATGACTCTCTTGCTGGTCTTGATGTGGAGTATGATCCAATTAGAGTGCAGGTGTTGGGTCGTGTTCCGTTTCCATCTTTGGGCGAGGCCTATGCCATTGTTCAACAGGAGGAGAGCAGAAGGGGTGCTATGTTACAAGCTCCTACTTCTGATCGTTCTGCATTGGTTGCTATTCCGCAGGGACAGTTTGGGTCTGGCAGTGGAAAGTCTCAGTCTGGTACTACTAGTGGGATCATAGACCGTATGTCACTCCAGTGTGATTATTGCCACGACACTGGACATACCAAGGATTTCTGTTGGAAGTTACATGGTCGTCCTTCTCGTGGGCGAGGCAGTGGACGTGGAGGTCGAGGTCGTGGTCCCGGGCGTTCTCAGGCTCAGGCACATGTTTCAGAGTTTGCTACCTTGTCTGATTCTGGGTTCAGTACAGGAGTTCAGTCACCTTCTGATTCTGTTGGTGGTTTCTCTCAGAGGGAGATGCAAGCTCTCAGGCGTCTTATGGCTCAGGCTGATTCTTCCTCTACTATAGCTCCTACTTCCACAGCAGCTCCTACTGCATCCTATTTTGCTCATTCAGGTATTCCAGCTAGTGCATTTACTGCCTCCTCTGGTATTCCTTGGATTATCGATTCTGGTGCTTCAGATCATATGACAGGTTGTTCCTCTGTTTTTGATTCTTATTCCACTTGTTCTGGTAAGGATAAGGTTCGAATTGCCGATGGATCGTTCTCTGCTATTTCAGGGAAAGGTTCCGTTCGCTATTCTCCCTCTATCTCTCTCTCTTCAGTCCTCCATATTCCAAACTTTGCCACTAACCTTCTTTCAGTTAGTAGTTTTACACATTCTGCAAACTGTTCTGTGACATTTTTTCCTACTCACTGTATCTTTCAGGAACTGAAAACGGGGAAGGTGATTGGCAGTGGTAAAGCACATGGTGGTATCTATTATCTGGAGCATGCACCTCATCCATCTCAGCCATCTTTATCATGTGGACAAGCTCTACGGGCAGATATGAGTTCCACTCTTTCTTTGTTACATCGGTGGCACCGTAGATTGGGTCATCCCTCTTTTGGGATATTAGAGAAACTTTTTCCTACTTTAGTTAAACATTGTCCTAGGGATCAGTTTTTTTGTGAAGCTTGTGAGTTTGGAAAACATAAACGCTCTTTTTATGCACCTATTAATAAACGAAGTGATTCTCCATTTATGGTTATCCATTCTGATGTTTGGGGTCCTTCTCCTGTTACTTCTTTAAAGGGCTATCGATGGTTTGTTACTTTTATTGATTGTTATTCTCGTGCCACATGGGTGTACTTACTCCAGTCAAAAAATGAAGTATTTTCCTGCTTCAAATCTTTTCATAAGATGGTGTGCACTCAATTTAATACACATATTAAAATTCTTCGAAGTGATAATGGAACTGAGTATATTGATAAGATTTTTCGGACATATCTAGATGATAATGGTATTATTTTTCAGACGATTTGCGTTGACACTCCACAACAAAATGGAGTCGCTGAGCGTAAAAATCGTCATCTTGCTGAGGTCGCTCGATCTCTTTTGTTCACTATGAATGTTCCCAAATATTTATGGGGAGAAGCTATTTTAAATGCTACATATCTTATCAACCGTATGCCATCAAGTGTCCTTAATTTTAAAACACCTATTGAGTGCCTGCCAAGCAGTTGTCGAGTTACGACTCTTCCACCTAGGGTGTTTGGTTGTGTGTGTTTTGTTCATGCCCCAAAACTTTCTGGGGGCAAGCTAGGACATAAAGCCCATAAGTGTATTTTTGTTAGGTACTCTCCTACCCAAAAAGGCTATAAGTGTTACGATCCTTATTCAAGGAAGATGTTTGTCTCTATGGATGTTACCTTTTGGGAAACAGAGGTTTTTTATTCTCCCTCTAAACCATCTCTTCAGGGGGAGCATCAACAGGAGGAAGAGATGTTTACCTTTTATAATCATAGTGAGGGGGAGAAATTTTTCTATGATCATAGTGAAGGGGAGAAGGAAAACACTGGAGAGGAACCAGTATTTGTTGAAAGGGAAACACATGATATTGGTGGTGACATTGAGGAACAACTACCTGCACGACAACGACTGCAGGGAGCTGGCTTACAGAGGTATGCTAGACGGAAAAATGGAAAGTCTTCATATACGTTACCACTTTGTCAATCACAATCACCCAATCCAGTTCCAAATTTCTCAGCTGACTCTTCTGGTAATGATTCTTCTCTTATTGAACCTCCTCCTATGGATCCTGACAATCTTCCTATTGCTATTCGAAAAGGTGTTAGATCTTGTACTCAACATCCTATTTCACAGTTTGTTTCTTATGACCGTTTGTCTCCTTCGTACCATGCATTTGTCTCTTCTCTTTCTTCTATATCTATTCCACAGAATTGGCAGGATGCATTCAAGATACCTAAGTGGAAAGGAGCTATGGTAGAAGAGATGACGGCTTTGAAAAAGAATGGCACCTGGGATCTAGTGTCACTTCCAGGAGGGAAGAAATCAGTGGGCTGCAAGTGGGTGTTCACTATTAAGCAAAAGGCTGATGGTACAGTTGAGAGATACAAGGCAAGGCTTGTTGCCAGAGGTTTTACTCAAACTTATGGTATTGACTATGAGGAGACGTTTGCTCCGGTAGCGAAGATGAATTCTGTGCGAGCTCTTCTCTCGTGTGTTGCCCACTTGAATTGGCCTCTTCAACAGTTTGATGTGAAAAATGCATTTCTCCATGGTGATTTAGAGGAGGAAGTTTATATGAATATTCCACCAGGTTTCTCTTCTCTTGCAAGTGAAAGAAAGGTGTGTAGATTAAAGAAGGCACTTTATGGGCTGAAGCAGTCACCTAGAGCCTGGTTTGGCAGGTTTTCTAAGGCTATGCTGAGTTTTGGTTACAAGCAGAGCCATGCAGATCATACGATGTTTATCCGGCGAAGTAATGGTAAGATTGCTGTCCTTATTGTTTATGTTGATGACATAATAATGACAGGCAACGATGTGAGTGAGATTCATAACCTTAAGTCTCGTCTAGCTCAAGAGTTCGAGATTAAGGACTTGGGATCATTGAGATACTTCCTTGGAATGGAAGTAGCGAGGTCTGATAGAGGTATCTTTATTTCCCAACGCAAGTATATACTTGATTTTTTGGAAGAGACAGGCATGTTGGGCTGTAGACCTGCAGATTCTCCTATTGAGGCGAATCATCATCTTAGTGGAGATGTGGGGGAGCGTACTGATAAAGAGAGGTATCAGCGACTTGTGGGTCGACTAATATACTTAGCCCACACTCGACCAGATATTACTTATGCAGTAGGTGTTGTTAGTCAGTTTATGCATGATCCTCGTACTTCACATCTAGATGCAGTTTATCGTATTTTGAGGTATCTAAAATCAGCTCCAGGAAAAGGAATTTTGTTCTCTAATCATGGCCATTTGCGATTGGAGGCATTCACTGATGCTGACTGGGCTGGTTCTGTGGATGATAGGCGCTCTACTTCTGGCTATTGCACTTTCCTTGGGGGTAATCTGATTACCTGGCTAAGTAAGAAGCAATCGGTAGTCGCTAGGTCTAGCGCAGAAGCTGAATATAAAGCTATGGCTAATGGTGTTTGTGAGCTCTTGTGGCTCCAAACTTTGTTACTTGATTTGGGGTTTGCTGATAGTGTTCCGATGAAACTTTACTGCGACAATAAAGCTGCCATTAACATTGCTCATAATCCCGTTCAGCATGACAGAACGAAGCACATAGAGATTGATCGACACTTCATCAAGGAAAAATTGAACGAGGGTTTGATATGTATGCCGTTTGTGAGATCTGAAGATCAGTTAGCTGATATATTCACAAAAGGGCTGGGTAGCAAGAGTTTTCATCCTATTGTGTTCAAGTTGGGCTTGATTGATATCTTCGCACCAACTTGAGGGGGAGTGTTAGATGATGGATCTATTTGTATCTAGTGTAATTATATGTCTTATCATGTAATTAGTTTAAGTATCTAGGACCGTAGTGCAATTATTATACAGCTTGTATATATATTTTTTACGTTGAATGAAATTAACCCTAATGGGTTTTCTCCCTATTATGATTACCCTAAAACTGAACAAAACCCATCTAAATTTAAGTTTGAATCAACATCATACAACAATAATAGAAACCCATCTAATCCCTGATCATTGGGGGTATAGACGGGGGAAAATTGGAGACAGATCTAACATTTGGCAATATATGCACAAAGTGGCTGCTCTCAGAATACCACTGAAATAGTGGCCCCTATACCTCTAAGAACCAAGGAGCAAAAGAAACGTTTTGCTAGGGAATCATGCCCCCAAATCAAAGCCGAAAAGCATCAGAGAGGATAGGCCTGGAGATCCAAATCAATTTCTTTGCATATTACCACGCTTCCTTCATTCATAGTTCAGAGCATCGGATCTACACACACACACATCAAATGCCTACCATCATCATGGAGTCTTTTTGTAAATTTCTGATATATTCCATCAATTTGGTAAACTTATCAGTTAAGATGTTTTTATCACATTAACAATTTTTGCTTTGTGTCATTTTGTTCGTCTATCAGTTTTGAATCTTTTGATAATTCTCCTTTAAATTTTACACACATTACCATTGTTCTAAAAGTCGCTGGGTGTTAGTCAGGCGGAGGAGGGGCACTCAGCGCCTAGGGGCCAACTAGTTGGGCGCCTAGCACCTAGTGGCCGACTAATGGGCTTGCCTAGGCAAATTTTAATCTAGGCGTTGGACCCCTGCCAGGTGCTTAGGCACCAACTAATTGGTCGCCTAGGCCAACTTTTAGGACAATGTACACTACAAGAAATTTTGCATTTTTCTTCTTTCCTGCGTTAGCTTACCGGCAATTTTTTTTTGTGTTATTTACTTCATAATGCATTTTGAAATTTATACAGAGAAAAAGGTTTAAGGAACACAAGATTAGCGAAGAGATAAGGAAAATATTTAATTTCCCTAGCTATAGGAAATAAGAGATTTTAGGAATGGTTTGTGTGGTTGGAATCTATGAGTTATTAAGGGTATTTTACGGATGTTCTGAATCCTAAGACTAGTTACATGTTTTATCTTAAGGCAGGAGCTAGCCCCCTCAGCATATAGTACATATGAATCCATCACCATATTAGTTTCACTTTTCACCCACCAGTACATGTGGACTTCTTCATACCTCTTGTCGTTCTTGCTTGTTAAAGGCGCGCATAACAAAGCTGACAGGATTCATCTTCCCAGGAGGCCTCCCGATGCCTGCAGAAATTTAATACATCAGTGACTGGAATAACTGCTTGAGCAGCCTTTTGGCAAGGTCAATTGGCATTTTCAAGCTACCTATTCTCAACCGAGGAAAATCCTTGCTTCCTTTGAAGTGGTCAATCACACTCCTCATGCTGTAAGAGAAAGCTACATATCAACCTTACAAGATAATGTGGTAAGGAAGAAGACAAGATGCCTTTAAATAACCCAAAGCTAAGCATGCCTTCGTGTCAAAAAAAAAAAAATAAGCATGCCTTTGTAGTGACTGGGGTTCTACATGATTCAAAGTATCATAACTCAGCCAAAGCCCAAGATATGATTTGTAACGAGTTACGAATTCAAAACCTGATAGCTAAGACCGAATCCAGGTCATCAATGTGTAAATCTCACATAACTAATTGCTTAATATCAGAAGAAACTGCAGTGAGGTGATAAATACCCGTTGTGTCCTCCATGTCCACCTTTAGGCAGTAACCTTAATTTTGCAAAAGGCAAATCTAGGTCATCAAAAATCTGCATATGGCTGAATCGTGAGTTAGTTGCTCCAAGGTAAAAGCTCCTAGTATACGAAGAACAATCAAAATTCACTTTACCACGAGTACTTGCTTCAGAGGAATCTTATGATATGAAACAATTGCTCCAACCTTCAAAGTGACTCCAAAGGTCAACTAACCTTAATTACAGGTCAAGTAGTGGAAGAAAATATTTCAAGAGAAGTTTACTTACGGACTGACCGCTTGCATTCATGAAAGTTTGTGGTTTTGCAAGCATAACTGGGACATTTCCAATTAACCCTGCAAGGAAGGAACCTCATACATCAATATCGGGCATTGTGGGGTACAAGAAAATGCATTGAGTTTCCTTTCCATAAACTCCTAACTTCTTAAGTAGTTTACATAATAATACCTGCTTTAAGATCATTAATTACCAGTAGGTAAAAAAAAATTATTTAACAGTAGGTCCACCAAAAGTTTAATACTCCTGAAGTCCAATTGCTTAGGCCATTCTCTCGGGAAGTGCTACAATAAATACCCTATTTGTCTGTGTACGCAATTCACTTCCTTGAATTTCCTTAAATTCATAGCATTTGAATAAAAATCCATAACATATGTATATAATGCCAAATATTTGCACATAAATTCATAACATTTGCATCAAAATCATGACACCAAGAGAACCTTTCCCGAAAATGGCCTTGTTGGAAACACAGCTCATAGAAATCCCCTCAGCTTCAGCTATCGCATCTACCATCTCAAAACCCACCTAGAAAGAAATCCGTTACACAGCAGCATCAGGAACAGCACGAGAGGGAAAGAATGACAGACTAAGCTGCAATAGACTTTTACAAGATTAGAGAGAGAGAGAGAGAGAGAGAGAGAGAGAGAGAGAGAGAGAGAGAGAGAGAGAGAGAGAGGGAACACACATTGTGGCGGGTGCCATTGTACATCTTGCCGGGGTTGCCGAGGCCGACGATGAGCCACGGCTTTGGCTTGGGCTTCGTTGCCTCCACCGCCACCTCCGACGGCGAGGGTGTAACGGCTTCGGCGGCAGATGGTTGTGTAGTGGAGGCGGAAGAAGATGAGGATTGAGGCATAGTAATAGACTTGAGAGTCCTGTTGTTAGAATACGTAGGGATTAGGATTTTTGAGGAGGGGGAGGAGGAGTAGCTGCTAATAAGGAGGGGCCAATTGAAGAAGCGAACAGCGCCGAGGGAGAATAATGAAGCCGAAGAGGAGATTGACCCTCCAACCGCGTTCATGGCGTCCTCTGATCTTGTTGGCCCGCCGTGGAAGGAAGCTGTGAGGAAGACAAGATTTGGGGGTTTAGGTCAATGGTTTGCTTTGCACATTTTCCTAATTGCCGCCACGAAAATAAATTCCAACTAATCACAATTTACTCCTCTTTCTTTTCTTTTCCAACAGTGGAAAATTATCATCTATTTTGTGTTTGTACCCTATTCTTCTCTCCCAAGGTTTTGATTCGACCGAGTCTGCATTGAATCAAGCCAAAGATTGGTTCAAGCTCGGCTCATTTCTATACAAAAATTTGGCGGACTATTGCTTAGGGGGCGTTTGGTAATTTTTTGTTTTCAATTTTTAGTTTTAGCTTTTACTTTTTTAAAAACCAATGAAGAAAACTTGTTTGGTAACAAGTTTCTATTTTTTTATTATTCATAAACTTTTTTTTAGAGTTTTTGTAAACTATGGAAACTACAAAAAGGTGTTTTCCCCAGTTTTTTTTTTAGAAACACAAATATTACCAAACATGTTGCTTGTGTTTTGTTTTTATGATAACATAAACCTGTTTCTACTTCTAATTTCTTAAAAACAAAAAACTGAAAAATAAAAAAAATTACCAAACACACCCTTAAAGATTGGTTCTCGTTTTAAAAATACTACTTACAATCTATCTTCTCCTTTTTTTCCCCCCTATTTTTTCCATTGCTCAAATATTGGTTTTCATTTTAGAATTAACTACATACACTCATCCATTATGATTTCCTCCATCGTAAATTAGCCAGGTTGATTTGAAAATGATTATTGATTAAGTAATGTGCGTGAATATAGATATATAATTAACAACTAGCGTTGTGCTCATTCAATGCCCAAAAACGAAAAGAACACATCGTAAACATTTTATTTGTTGCCCCGTGCATCAAATGGACACAACGATACTTGTTTAATATTTGAAAGTGGCCGTGTTTGCTACAACTGCAGAGAGGGTCCAATGGCCTTGTAGCATGATGGTGTAGAAATTAGAGTTCGTACTAGTAAATTGACTTCCTAGTTGCAGGGCCTGTTTGGCCGCCCCATTAATTTAAGTGTAAAAAAGCACGCGTCAACTCCCTCTCGTTAAGGAAACACCAGTTATCCTTCTTCGAGTAATGATTTATAAAAGTTTTCCAGCCTTCTTAAAGAAAATGGCTTAGTGTATATTTCTTCTTGCTAATTTCTTTAAGAAAATAAACATGCAATTTAGGTCCAAACATCAGATGAAATAACCTTTAATAAATCACAAATAAAATGACGTAAAGTCATAACAAGAGGAACTAGCCAGACACTGGAAACTACTCAACGAGTCAATGTCTTCGTATACGATGATAAGTGAAGGGCGCGTACAACAAACAACAACAAAGCAATAACATGAATATTCATTGACACATTAAATTTGCACGTAAAGATCATAACAGCGGTCTTAACTGGTTTCTGAAGCCTTTAGAAATTTATCCTTCTTCAAGTAATGATTTACAAAAGTCATCCTTCTTCAGGCAATTCATACGGTCTCTGGAAACTATTGCTATGTTTTCGGTATTGAATTTGAAGAGGACAAAATAAGTGAAAGAACATGCAAATTGACCTTCCTGCATTGCTCAGATCCTCGCATAGCTTGAATGCCTTCAGATCTTCGTATAGTTGATAAGAAACGTATCCTCATGTAGACTTTGTACCATAAAGCTTGGTTAGAAGACCAACAAAAAAGCATATGTACATTGTAAGACACTCGCAGGAATTTTCATCACTCAAAAGAGGGAAACCAGAAATGAAAACAGAATATGGGAAGCTCATTGCGCGTGTGGGAGGTTGAGAGTTTTATCTCCGAGGAGGGATTCCTCTGGGCCGTTACTGCAGAAATACAGTTTTGAGTTAGGGAACAACCATTAGAAGAATGAAGGAGAAGCATTTTAAAGATGGTTACCTGAGATAGCTCAGAGCTGACATTCTATACAGACATGTGAATACAAGAATATGCAAACCGATGGTGTAGAAGAAGGCAAAAGTTCGAGCATATCTGCCAAAAAATTAGAGCTGTTATTTCTGTATCCCTTCCATAGTAGATAATTAATAAATAATATCCTTTATTTAGATACCAAATAAAGGATAGTTGATAAATATAAATAGACAAAGAGGGTATATAGGAAACCAAGTGAAGGACTATGAACCCATACTTGTTTCCGAGAACAAAGCGTCCACTGCTAAGTGTAATTTTATCCCGTAAACCCAACTCCTTGTACCTTTGATCCCTTTCCTGGAGAGAGTAAAAATTCAGTAGCACACTCGATTTACAACTGACAAATATTGCCACACGAAACAGTGTAGTCTACCTCTTTATGAACAAGGAAAAAAAAGGAAATATAGGAATAGCGTGCAGTATACAAAACATATGCCGACTGCAAACATGTAAGCTTTGCATATAGCAAGTGATACCAGTCAAGAAAAAATCTACGTCAGAGAGATATTGAGGGAAAAGCAACCAACTTGTTGCAGAATACATAACGTTACGTGCTAGTGCATCTACTGTCACGTCTGGCCAATCTTCAAATGTCAAGGTCAGGAGTTATGGTTGATGTCAATTAGCGGTTAAACAGGACCAGTTGCGTATTGTTAAGTACACATAGAAGCAGGGAAGGTACTGTCAAGAGCTTTGACATCAACTACTGTATTTGCATCGTCATTAATATGCAATGCTCATCAACAACTATTGTTACCAGGTAATGTTGTCTGGAGATCCACCCAAAAAAAAAGTTGTCTGGATACACAAACACGCTGAAATTAAGAAATTCTTGAAATTGGCCATCCTAAGTTTTGGGTTGGTGGTATTTTGGTTTTATCATTGTTTATCATTTATGTTAAGGGTAGTCAAGTCTTTTAGCCTTGATAGGATTTGTCAAAGGTTGTTAGGACTGGCATATATAGCAATAACATTGCTCGATTCAACATTTCAACTACGTATCCCAAGTCTAAATTTCATGCTCTGCAAAATTAGACAAGTAGCTCAGGAAGAGAGTAAGAAACCTTTTTCGAAAATGCTGCAAAAGGATTAATATCATCCTCATAAATCTTCTTATACTTGGATTCCACATCGGAGCTGAACCCACTTTCTACATCTTCAGCATACTGAGAATGAACAGAAATTTGAGCAAGAAGATATTTCTAACACACTATGAAAACAACTGTAGCATATGCAGGAGAAAACCTTTTTTGATCCTCTGGAAACTACTTTCTCTTGGTTGTAATCCTGAACATAACGGATCTTGCCATATAGTTTGACATTATCAGCTTTTGTTCTTTCCAGTTCCCCCGTCAATAACCCTATCTTCTCTTTCAAATGCCTTATTTCCTAGAACAGCAAAGATAGGGGGAAAACAAGCAAACGAATCACTAATCTATCTAACAAAGACAATGACAATATACACAATTGCCATATGAAGAAAACGGAAATAAAAAATAATCCTCTTTCTTACCCAGAACAAAGAAATAAAATAAAAGCAACAAATGCAATATTGTGCAAGGTGAAATGACATACCTCTTCTGTCTCTCGCAAGCGTACCCTAAACCGATCTCGCTGGTTGCAAATAACCTTAAGCATTGAGCTTTGGTCTTGATCTGAGGAAACATGTCTTTGATCTGGATTCTGCTCCATAAAGATTATAAATGACAAAAGGCACATAACCAGCTGGAAAGCAGAACATCGTGCAGAGACCAAGTAAAGTTGATCTATGATTAACATAACACAGAATGTTCTCATCAATGGTAAAAGTTGTCATAGATGATTAGTTCGTCAAATTCTTATTAGTTACTGTTGCTTTGTATCTTCATAATGCACTACCATATGCGTTTTTCATCCCTAATTTCATAGGAATATGTTTTTTATTGTGTTGTATAAACCTTCATACTAAAGGCTAAATAACAAATGTCCTTTTGATATTCAACATGACCCATGTGTCCTAATTTTTCAAAAGTAATACGTCCTTGTGTCGGCCTTGTGTTGTGTCTATATCCATGCTTCTTAGTTTGATGGTGTAATATTTACCGGGCCAACTGTAGTGTACAAGTTATTTTACTATATAAACTTTGGTACTGTAGCTTTGAAATCTCAGATCTTCCACGATTTGCACCTCTGAACAATTAGATAATTTTAGTCAGCTCAGGTCTGTAATGTTGCCGTATCAGGTTATAGTGGTCATTTTAGAGTTTCCCAACATCAAACTTGGCTTTGATAAGCTCCCAATGAGGATTTTCCCCAAGTGCACAGAATATGGGACTCATTAGACTTCGTTGGCAACTCTGGTGTTGTAGTCCCCTCCTTTGACCAATTCCATGGAAATAGTTAATCCTAATTCTTAAATAATTATCTGAGGTCAGGCTCATTGTAACCAACTTTCCAAAAGCCAAAAAGGAGACGAAAGAGATACATAGATGAACATGAACAAGAAGCAGGACTATTCAAAGTGACTTTGCCCATCAAGCAGTGGTTGTGTTCATGAAAAGGCATCCTACGTGGGAAAAAAATCTAACTCTGATACAGGAGAGACTATTGAAAAATATTTTCACAGAAACCAACAAAGTGCAAGCCCGGAAGCTGTCACTATTGCTCTTAAATCTTGAATATAAAGTGAACTAGAAAAAGGAAAGAAAAGAAAGGCATACTTCAGATGGCTCTGTAGCTACTGACTCTGAAACATCCCAATCATCGAATAGAATGGCTCTCCGATCTTTAGAATTATACCCCTGCATCAAAAGTAAAATGATGGACATGTGAAAATTAAGAGGTAGAGAAGTAACCTCCTTACGATTTCTATACTACATAAGGCAAGAAAATAAAATAAAATAAAATGCACTTGACAGATAAACAAAACTCTGAAAGGAACTTGATCTGCTAAACATAATTTCATTTCCAATGCCATAAGATAGTCTAACCATCCGTGAGAACATGTGGACAATTTAGCAAGGAAAGAAAGAGGCCCTCATCAGATTTTAAAATTAATTACCAAACCTTTAGTATATCATCTTCAAGCTTTTGAATTAATCTCTGTTGTTCGTTAACATTTGCTGTAAGTTCTGAGATCTTGGCTTCAGCTGCTTCCAGCAAAGATGTTTTCTCAGAAAGTTTGACCTGAAAGCACGCAGAGGCATTAATTTGCGTACAACAAATGGAGATTGGTAGAAGTTCAACCAACGTTTTAATTCAGATCCTCCAATATGTCACTGATGCAGAAAACTGAGTATAGATAAACTCACAAAAGCACAATGTACCCACAGATTCATACCTTCAACTGAGTGACTTCATGTTCCATTTTTCGGTTCTTATCAAGAAGTAGAGACTCAAGTTTGCTCATCTCTTCCCCACTAGTAGCTACTTCCCAATCTTCAGCCTCAATTGTATTATAACCAACAGCCTATGCAAAAAATAGGGGAAGTCAGACAGGAGAATAATAATGACTCAAGTTTGCTCATCTCTTCCCCTTCTCCTAAGGACCACCTTAACTTAACAAAATAAGGACCTCCCTTTCCCGATAGAATTTCGATGATCCAAGCTGCTTAATGTGTTCAGAACGTAATTTTAAGGGTACCCGCGAGAAATCAACAAAAAAAAATGACCGGAAAGGCTTCATCCGAGCCTTTTTTTTTTGTTTTTTATCGAACGGTTCAAATAAAAACTGCTTGGATGAAGCCCTTCCCAGTCATTTTTTTTGTTGATTCCTCGCGAGTACTCTTAAAATCACGTTCTGAATACATTGAGCGGCTCAGATCATTGTAATTCAAACGGGAAATGGGAGAAATGGAGAGGTCCCTCCTCATTTGAAAATGACTGTATATATATATGAAAAACTGCTCAGACAGGAGAATAATAATGACTCAATTACATCAACGTGTGAATAATTATGAAAAACTGCACAGATCAAGCCCTTCCCGGTCATATTTTTTGCCGATTTCTAACAGTTTCTCTTAAAAACATGTTTTAAACACATTGAACAGTTCGGATCATAGAAATTCAATCGGGAACAATGAGGTCTGGACCATAAAAAAATCAGGGATCCCTGACTTGAAAATTTCTGTATATATACGTGTGTGTGTGTGTGTCTATATATATATATATTATAAACAGATGAAGAAATATCAGGCCATGTGATAAGCCCCAAACACCTTGGCCTGCAACCTTAAACTTCTACTCCCTTAAGTTTCTGGTAGAGTAATTTGAGATTTGTTCAGGGTCCAGTTGGTCACTTAAACCCTGAGTTTGCTTAATCAGAAAGGCCACTAGGCAATGCATAAGACGAACAGACTTGTAGACCTTTCAGGGGAGCAAACAACAGTTTGAGTCAAACCTTGAGAATATTGAGCTTGGGAAAGAATTTCCTTCAGTGAACCCGGGCATATTGTAAAACTCGGCCAAAGGATAATACAATGTTGAAATTACTAGTAATTATCAACGACAATATTATTTAAGGCAGATTAACCTCCATTTTCCTCATTTTGTTTGATTTTGGACAACAAAAGAACAGTCTCCAAAAAAAATCTATGGCAAAAGCTTTATCCTCGTTCATTTGATAAGCTTTTTCCATCATCTCAAGATAGGCTTATGCCACTTATCAAATGAACGAGGAAAAAGCACCCAAAGTTGGCCATCATTATCAATTTGGTTGATATTTGTTTGCATGAAATCTCAGGTAAAGCATAAAAAAGTTCACAGTAAGAACTACTAAATAGTTCAGCGGATGTTAGAGAGAAGGGAGTACATCACCTGCAGAATTTTGACCTTTTTGCGCAAGTCCTCAACTAATTTTGCCGTAGGCCTTGCCAGAAGCTCTTTCTTGATCTCCTCAAGAGAAACGTCCTGTGGGTTAACAAAGAAGAAAACGATATTACAGCTGAGAAAACATCAACCGCATATAACAAACTTAAATTCAGAAACGTAATCAATTCAGCACATAAGTGAAGTTACCCCAACACTCTAAACCAGTAAACTCAAGGTATGTTGTCATATATTTGTCGGTTACTTCTGACTAGAGATCCATGGGAAGATTATCAACAGAGAGAGAGAGAGAATTGATTTGGTCATTCAACCACTAATAAATACAATAGCCATCTAAATACAAAAACCATGATCTGTGTTTCTAACACACATACAATAGCCATCGGGGGAGTGTAATCCTTCCTTGATGATAGATTTTCTTGTGCTCGGGGAAGTCTATAGAGTTTCTTGGTTTTTGGCCTTTTTGCAATCGGATGGCATTCACGTGTATGGGAAAAAGAAATTTGCAATGTTATTTACTTGTTTATGAAACTAAATCATTAAATTACTATTAAAAAAACAAAATTCAGGCACCAGCCTGATTGAACAGAATTTCTCACGAAGGCGTCGAAGTGTACATGGAAACACATTAATTTATTGTCCTAATTTTTATTCATAAACACAGGACTAGGGACTCAAAAGGCAAAATATAAATACCTTCTCATTGAGCAATGCATTCAACTTCTTGATTTCATTCACGTGTTGTTCCCGCTCATGGGATAAGGTTGTTTCAAGGTTGTGAAGTTCCATGTTAAGTTCAGATATTATCTTTTCCTTGGCACTCAATGAGCTCTCGAGCATGCTGTTTGAATCCATATCATCACTGCAACCACAGGAATGAAAACAGACAGAAATATTAACCCGAAATGAGATGTACTTCATACAATGAAATCACAAAGATGATTGTTGTAATAATGACCCCAAAAGATATTAGCTAACAGAAATTTTTCAGGGGCTGCTCCAGGATTTTAGTTTAGCGGCAGCAAAAACGTAAAGAAATTTTTGTATATAAAGCTCTATATAAATAAACATCTTTATTTTCGTTGAAATTTTATTGAGCCAAGTTTAATTTGTTTTGTTGAGCTAGATTCTCTACTTGTAAATTTAAGTGACTTCTTTTTTAATTTGGCTATGTACAAGCAATTCAGTGCCGACAATGCTAAAAAAATCAAATTATATGTAAAAAAAGGACAATTTCAGTGGATTTTTTGAGCCCAGGGGGTTCGCTTGAACCCCCTCAATCAATAGTCCAGCCACCCATGAGCCTCTCCATTGTTCCACTAAAAGGGAATCGATTGCATTCATGAATTACCTATATTAGAAAGACTGGAACAACCCAGCATGAAAATATATCGGTTGTTTACTGGTAAGAATTCAAAAGGTTTGAATCCAATTAGAGCTTGAAGAAACTGTGGAACTTGTTAATCTCAAAATGAATAACATTTTGGAAAGACGATTCCTAAAGTAATACTTAAAACGGTATTACAATATTTTGAAACCTCATTTCCTGAGTGAATACAAAATAAAACTCAAAACTACTTTTGCAGCAGCAGGTAGCCAGTTCCTAAACTGCTAATTTTGATATGACTCCAGTTCAACTTCAGAATTGGGCTGGGTACAGCACAGCTTTTCACTCGTAAACTCAAAAGCATTCCTAATTTCCAATTAACGTTTCCTGAATTTCCAAGTTTCTGACCAACCAAGATAAAATTTTCCACTTATTTAATCTTTATAGGAAAGTTGACAGATGATTCCACCAATGTCTTGTCAACTCAGATACTCAAGTTATTGTCCACGTATCAGAAGTTTCTCCAAATTCAAATGTCCTTCAAATAAAAATCCCGCTAATGCTCCTCCTACGGCTCTTTGCCAATCAAGTCAACAATTAGCTATTCAAATACTAAAATTACCTTTACAGAAAAAATCCACATCAGAAGAATGACAGAATGTCTGATCTAACCCAACGAGCCCCAACTTAGAGCACTAAAATAAATATTTAACCAACTTAGGATCACAAGACTTAATCCTTCTAATTTGCCCCACCAATATAATTTCTTTGGATAAGATCACAATCTTGGAGAATGTAAAACCACGGAGAACAGAAGCTCTATTATCATTTTACTTTGCTATTTGAATGTTTATTGTAAGCCCAGAAGGGGGAAGATGGAGTAAAAAAAGAAACAAAAAAGTGAACAACTCACCTTCTCTTATTCCCATTGTCGTCATTTGCTGATTGTAACTGGGAACGAAGAACTCCCTGCAGAATATTCGAGAATAAATTTGGGCAAACACTTACATTAACAACAAAAAACAAGAAGAGAAAGGTAGAATGGGCAAACTCTATTCACCAATCTCAAACTATAGTAAGTGAAGCCTGCTGTCATAAAAGTAAAAGCTGCTCAAGTCCAATTATTGGCAGGGGAGGTACCTGCTGATTACTACAACCTTCGGGGGCATTTACCCAACCTTCATGGGAAGTCGGTGAAAGTTACTAATTCACAATATTATAGTACACACTAACAGTAATCATTTGATGCGAGTGATGCAGTTTGGGCAGTAAGGACCAGCTGATCCACACTCAAAAGTGATACAACCAAATGACAACCAGCTATCTGGTTTAGAGTTTAGATAAAGTCACGCATCTCTAGTGGGGAAGGAGGTGAACCTGTGAAGACCTCCGCCAGGGAACTCACTAGACTCCAAAGCCATAAAGTAGGGCTAAGAAGAGTATCTCCAGGGGAAGAAGCAAAAATTCATACCAAATTTATACTTTTTTAACCTATGTGGCAAGTTGAGGAGGCATACTCCAAAGGTCTCTTCAAATGTTACTATTTTAACCATTTGTTCGGCATTTTTAGGGATCCAGTAGATCAAAGAATTCATTTCTTGACCATTAGTTTGGATTCTTGAAATTGTATGATGATGCGGCAATTTTGAAGAGCCATTTCTGTCTTCAAATTTGAAGATCGTGGGTGTGTGTACGTGTGCCTGCGTGCATGTGTGAGTGAGATAGAGATGGAGAGAGACAAAACCAAAACAGTATAGTACTTTGCTACTTCTTTTGAAGTCCTTTTCAGTGATATGGCTCTTTAAATTTAGTGTAAATCTTATTTTGCTACCTCCCTCATTATTTTGGAACGGATTGGTTGACGAGCCAATTTGAAGAACCATTTTTGTCTCTTCAATTGAAGAGAGAAAGTTAGACCAAAACAGTGTAGTATTTCCTTTGGAGTGCTTTTTGGTGGCAGGGCTCTTCAAATTTAGTAGGAATCTAACTTTGATACTTCCCTCAGAGTCAGAGATGCTCTAAGCCGGTTTCAATCTATTAAATCCATTCTGACTCCTAGGTTATGTCTTAGTCCCCACCATACAACGCATCAACCAAGAAGTCTCCCTCTTCAGATTCTTTGACTGCTAGATTTCTCCGCCATAACAACAGTACCAGGATTAACTTCATACAGCATGCACAAGGGATTCAAGAGATCGACATAACTTATAAACATCTCAACGAGTTGATTTAAACTAACCAGGACAATCCCTTCAAATCAACACATGCACGGATGAGGCATTCATGGTAATTTCATCAGAAGAAGTTCCACAGCGATTAAAGAAAATAACAGCAGCAACCAATAGACAACCAGTAAACCATAATACAAGGAGCATGGTCACAAGAAAACAAGTACTTGAGAAATGGAAGAGACGCAATGAACAAAGAAAATAAAATCTGAATCAAAGAACTCAATATTAGGCAAGGCGAAGTAAATGTGCCTTGTACCAAATGTTTAACATGAAAATTTGCAGGGCAGTCTGATTCTAAAAATAGAACAAATATATTGAGATGGACCTTCTCTCTCTCAAGACTATGAAGGCGGGTTTGAGCCCGTTCAACTTCATCCATCAAAAGGCTGACCTCCGACTGTTTGGCTGCTCTCTCCTCATCTGAAATTTTCAAATGAAAGTGAGTTGACAACCTATTTCAAGTAACCACAATCTTAGCCAAGCGAGTAGCTTAGTAGTTTACCACCATGAAGTTCCCTACAAACCATCATAAATGTCAATTAACATATCACCTGATTGAGCACGAACTTCAAACAACTGATTCTGTGCAAGCTCATGAAGTTTTTGCATATTGGAAACACTTTCCTTTGCTTGTCGCAATTGATCCTGCAGTAATCTCTCCCTGCATTAACCAATGAGCATAATCATCACTCATCAGAAGATACCCCGCTAAGCAAATAAACAAACTATGCGATTCTGAGCAATATCAAAACTCAAAAAATTAATATTGATGGTTGCTCTTGAATTAGCAAGCCCATGAAGGTACATGGCAGTATACTCAGTAATGTCCATTGTCAGATTAAACTGGTCATAGGGCCTGTCTGCGAATTGGATTCAGACCAATCAACAAGGTCACAGGTAATTTAGACCAAAGAGCAAAATAATATGACCAGTTCTAATACGGAAATGGATCGGCAGTGCAATCTAATTGTGAATAAATTTGTCGACAACAATGACTGGATTCACATCCATCTTGAAGTAATACAATTAATAACTGTTTTGCTTGCAAAGGTTTCTTATTAAACTATAAGTCTACAACCATATAACTCACAGAAATAAGAACAAATTATCCCTCACGCATGTTAAATAAAATGAAAAAACAAAATTTTGCAATAGGATCAGTTAATATTCCACCATTTTATTACTCTACTGTGATACAATGAGGATCATCAAAGTGGATTTAGATCAAAATCCTGTCATCCTATCCGTTGATGGGCCTAATGGTAGTTATATAAGTTACATAGTTCAATGGTAATTATGCAAGTTAAGTTACATAGTTCAATGGTAATTATGCAAGTTAAGTTACATAGTTCAATGGTAATTATGCAAGTTACAAAGTTCCCATGCTGCCACAGAAAATGATACCTTTCTTTTAGGACCTCCATTGTTTTCTGATTCTCTTCTGCCAAACTGCGTTGTTTAATCTCTACAACTTCTTTCACTTTTTCCTCCATCTGTACGAGTATCAGAAGATACATGGTAACAAGAAAATAAATACCACAAAACCATATAATCTACAACATTTTTTTCACCACAAGACAAGTACAAAGCATGCCATCTATACGTTACAACAAAATTACTATAACATAAAGACGACATTGTTATTTGAAGCAATCCTAACCTGTTGTTCTAACTGACGGGTGCGATCTTCAAGTCTCCTTATTGTTGCTTGTTGATTTTTCAGATGAGTTGCTTCTGTCCTGAACTCCTCGAGTTCAACCTTCATTTTTCGATTATCAGATTCTAGTTCAGATAATTTCAGATCTTTCTCCTGCATAGAGACAAGAAACAAATATCAAGTATCTCACACATGCACAAAACACACTTAATGCAACAACTTTCTAAATTCTACAAATGCAGAATCATATGAGTTTAATCATAGTGGAGAATTCTCTTTTGTACTTATAATAATGCAACCAAACATTATAAACAAGTCGCCGAGTGTACTGGATTTTTCTGTAAGAAGTACGTAGTGGAATAGGTACACCTACTTAGACGCATCCATCAACCTTTATACGATTCCACTTTGGAAGTTAAGACTTCAGAAAGTAAGTACTGAACTATCTCATTTATACTCAATTCTTAGTGTAAAGTTTAAAGTGAAGAAGTTTCCAAAGACAAGATAGTATAGGGGCAGGAATTGCATAAAGGAGAACCATCTAATTTCGTTTGGTTTTGAGAGCCTCCCTCTCCCCGTCCCAATGCTATGGGAGCTCATACATGTGACTATGAAAACAAAAGGGTTACAAAGTGGGGTGTAACTCACATATAAAAAAACTGTCCCAAAAGAACCTTGAAAAATACAAGTACTTACAGATATTGAAGCAAGAACAGGATAAGGATCTGGAGCCTCATAAAGTTTCTGATAAATGTTAAGGAATGCATTTTCTCCAAATTTTGCTCTTTTGGTAAGATTATCAACCTCTTCCTGGTAGCCTTTAAGTAAAGAATTGAATAAACCTAACTTTTCCTCTGCAGAAGCCTTCTTGAAATCTGTCAAAAGGAAGTATAACACACAATGAGTATGCCATCCCCGTTGACCATAACATAAAGTTCCTTTTTTCTAAAAATGTTCCAAAAACTGAAAGATAAATTCACATCTTTGCATCTAGACCACACTGCCAGCTTATGTCGGATTCTGATCCAATGATGATGATTGCGAAATGACATCATCAGTATGGCTGTAAAATATGGAAAACATGTGGTATTACCTCTAGTGCTCTCTGCAAGTTTCCGGCGATTCTTCTGGCTGTTTTCCTGATTTTCAGCTATCCTAAGCCCTTGTTCATCCAACAAAACCCTTTCCTTCTCTAGCTCAAAGTCTGCAAACAACAGCACTATATATAAATGAAACACTTAATAATTTCTTTCCTTTTCTGCATAGATGAACACAAGAAAATTGTATTCTGCATAGACTTCCGCAATTTTGGTTTTATGAATCAAATGACGTCTCCCAACCAATGAACTGATGTAACTTCGACAACTGTCATCATTAAGGAGGAGACGAAGAGAGAAAAAGGCAGCAAACGAAATGAAATCAATCCTTTTAAAGAACCTGTCATAAGCGCAATCTGGTAAAGTAACATAACGTGTATAATAACCAAGAAAATAGGAGAGGATGGCAAAGGTGATTCGAAATAAAACCCATGATGACATAATTAATAGAGTTGCACACTTCTCTAGCAGCTGATGAGTTGGTGGTAAACAATTCAATAGCGTATCAGAGCAAGCAATAATCTAGTGTTCGAAAATCACTGCCAACCTAAAAATCAACAAAATTAAGCAAGTTTTACGTGCTTATGATTCATGAAGGAGAGAATGGCCACACGTGATGAAACATCAATCATAAGTTGTCTTCTATCTAACAACTTAATCTTTTAAATAAGTGAGTGGTTACCAATGTTGTAAAAACAAAGGTCTTGTAAGATTTCTTATCTCTCCTTTCAGTGTGACTGGTAGAGGATGAATATCAGGACATTAAGCAGCAAGAAGGAAGGCGAAGTGGCCGAAGTGAGGCCTCTGCGAAGATGGGGGCTGCTAAGATAGTCCAAGGTCACCAGAGGTGGAGGAAATGACTGATGATAATAGATAAGGTACCTTAGGTGAGAGAAAGGATGGCAGTGGAAAGGCTTGATGTGACAGTGAGGTGCATCAAGAGAGTGTAGAGATTGTTTATCATCCATATATGCCTCCTTACATAGGAGGGCCCAACGGCCCCAACCATAGGGTATATATCAGCCCGGGAAAGGAAGCTCCCTTTAATTCTAATGTGCAGGTTTCTCTACTATCTGTTGTGGTGCCCCCATGGCAGACCTAAAGGACTGTGCCGGGAAAAATACAAAGAGGATATGATGGTTCAATGATGAAACAGTTCTTGAACAAAAGATTCTCACGAAGACTGGTCGCCCCACGAGGCAGGATGGCAATGTGCCTTGAAAAATTCTCACCTCTACCTTCAAGTCACATCCAACAGTGATAGCGTGATTCCTTGACCCCCTACCCTTTAGAGTAGGTGGCTTTAGCACCAGTGGAAGTGCCCATATGGAGACCAAGTTAGTGAGCTGGAGTGTCGCTCAGAGGATGCCACAAGGGCGAGGCAAATTGAACCAAGCGGGTGCCTTTGGAAGTTATGTGCGACAAGCTGACAACCATGTAATCTTACCTTAGACTTCAAGGGATGCATAAGACATGCTCACGCAGATAAGTACTTTGATGTGCCAAGACATGTAGTGAGTAATTCAGGTTGCGAAGTCTATGATGCCTGGTCTCTATGGATAGGGCACTGCCCGTGATCCTTAATTGGCATAGCTTAGCTTTCAAGGAGAGTATCTCGAGGGAAAACGATCGCCCCTCAAGCATGTTTTAGTAGTTCAGGGTGTTTTTGAAAGACGCATTCACGCTTGCACTCGGCATGTGCATTATGTGACTTAATGCATTTTTATACTATAACGGAACAAATAATCGAAAAACCAACAAAACAATTCACCAAATCAATCTCACGATCATAAGTGCTAATCACCTCATGGCTCATCCAATAACTAATCAGTAACTTCAAAAGCACTAAACACATGCTTCCTTTCATCAACGAATTAGATCAAGAGTTAACCGCATATCAAATTTGGAAGTCACTTGCAATGCTACGGAAAAGGTGTGAAAATCATTGTAAACTGCCGTACCTTTCCAGAAATTGGCGACACCGGAGACAGGTGTAGAGGTCGATGAATTCGATTTATCCCGCTCGGATCCTCCCTGGGAGGACTCCATTGATGAATCAGTACAGATCTGCCAAGAAGCTAGGGCTAATCAAATCTCTCTCGATCGATCGATGTTGATTGATCTCGCTAATATGTGTGTTTGTGTGTGTTTTGGTTGTAAATTCGATTCAAGGCTCAGTGCACGTGAGATGAGAATAGAGGTTGAAGAAAGAGAGGGATCGGAAGAGTGTTCTGTGACGGATCTCAGCAACGTATTGGCACTTTTTTGGAGGGGTTTAGAACAAATGAACCGAGTTGCTCGATTAAAGGCAAGATCAAAGCTCGAGTTTTAAATTTATTTATAATTTTAAAAAAAACTTTGCTAGCTAAGAGAGATTCGATTCGATTAAAAGATTCGTTTAGAAAATAGTAAACGAGCCAATATCAAACTTGAGTTTCAGGATCATTTAGTTTCGAAAAAAGCTTAACTCGTTGAGGGAGATTTGACACAATTAAATATGGTTGTTTAGAAAATGACTACTCGGCTTGTTAAGACTCGAGCCAAACTCGAGTTCAAGTTGTTGGCTTGTTTATTAAACAAGCCAAGCTCAAACTTGAGCTCGAAAAAACTCGACTCGGCTGGTTTGCAGCCCTATCCTGCATCCTCGGGCTTTATTTGAATTTAAAACTTTTATAGTACGAATTTTATTAACTAATAAAATGTAATAACTACTAAAAACTTAAGAAAGAAAATTTTGAACGACTCTATTTTTATTTATCAAACGAGTCAAACTCAATTTTGACGAAATTTTTTATTTTTGAAGTAAAAAAAGAAGAAGAAACAAATGGCTCGTTTGATTGTCGACAAGGAAGGAGATTTGGTAAGAGTAACACAAGGGCACACATGTTTCACATTATTCCTTAGTTACATTCGAAATTAACTATCGAACGGGATAAAGTTAGATAATTTCTCCATCTAATATGCAGGACATTATCTGCCGGTCCTATTTTCTTGTTGTCGTTCCTTGCGGACCCTATTTTGGTTTTGGAACTGTTTTGGAGTATTTGCGAATGGCTGGCAAGTACTCCATCAACTCATTTATGACGGCGGCGAGGATTAGAGCGAGAGGGGTTAATCAACGGCAATTGAAACAGTAATCCAACAGAATATTTTACAGTCGTAAGCAATTGTGAGCAAATTATACTCATCAAGTTGTGATTCAAATCATTACAGTTGCTCAATCTCTAATCTCTGTGGACAATGGTGTTGTATCTCATGTTGGAAGTCCTGGTGGATCAAGTTGAAAGTTCTGGTGGATCTCTAGATCTCTCTCAAGTCGGTTGGATGGAAGTTGGAAGTCCTCATGGATTTCAAGTTCGAAGTCGTGGTGGATCTCAGAAAATGCCATCTTGTCTGTCTGATGTCTGGGTGTGATTAAGGGGTGTGAATTCTGTCAAATAGGACATGTGAATTCTGTTTTTAGGGCGTGTGAATTCTATGAAATAGGGGATAGAATTCTGTTTTTATAAATTAGGGGGTGTGTCAAGGCATGTGAATTCAGTTTTTACCGGGTGTCTCAATATAGGGCATGTGAATTGCGTGTGAATTCTGTTAAATATGGGTGAATTCTGTTTTAAGGGGTGTGAATTTTGTCAAATAAGGCATGTGAATTCTGTTTTTAGTATGTGTGAATTCTATGAAATAGGGGGATAGAATTATGTTTTTAGGAGGGTGTGAATTCTGTCAAATATGGCATGTGAATACTATTAAATAGGGGTGAATTTTGTTTTTAGGGGGTGTGAATTCTATTTTTAAAGGGTTTGAATTGTGTCCAATAGGGGTTTTGAGTTATGTTTTTAGGGGGTGTGAATTCTGTCAAATAGAGAATGTGAATTTTAATGTTAGGGAGTGTGAAATCTGTCATATAAAGCATGTGAATTTTATTTTTATGGGGTGTAAATTCTGTCAAATAGAGCATGTGAATTCTATTTTTAGGGAGTGTGAAATCTGTCATATAGAGCATGTGAATTCTATTTTTATGAGGTGTGAATTCTGTCAAATAGCGCATGTAAATACTATCAGTATGAGATAAGATAAGGGGAGAATTATGTTTTTAGGGGTGTGATTTCTCTCAAATAGGAGGTGAATTTTGTTTTTAGGGGGTGTGAATTATGTCCAACAGGGGTTTTGAATTCTGTTTTTAGGGGGTGTAAATTCTATCAACTATCAAATAGGGCATGTAAATTCTGTTTTTAAAGGGTGTGAATTCTGTTAAATAGAGCATATAGTACATGTGAATTCTGTAATTCTGTCGGCAGGTAAATTATAGTATTAAATAGGGGTGAATTAGGGTATGAATTCTGTTTTTAGGGTTTGAATTGTGTCCAAGAGGGGTTTTGAATTCTGTCTTTAGGGCTTGTGAATTCATACCCATACTCCATGCACAATTCACACCTCAAAATTACACAATTCACACCCCAAAACTATATCATAGATTTAACAACTCCAAAAAAAAGAAATAATTCACAAAACAAACAAGCATTAAATCTAGATAACAAAAAACAAACAAACACCTAATCAATTGACCCCCCCCCCCCCCCCCCCCCCCCCCAACTGATCGTGAAATTAATACTAGAAATCCTGGTGGATTTCGCCCGAGATCTTGGTGGACTTGGGACTTGGAGCGATGGCAATGGACTTGGATTGAGAACGCCAAATCCTCCAGGCGGCAGTTGAGGCACGTGAACGTGGAGAAGCTGGGGGTGTGAACGCAGAGGAGAGCGGCCACAATGAGGAGGAGCTACGGTGGGCGGCACTGGAGAGGTTGCTGACGGACACGAACAGGAGAGGGAAACGGGGCCAAGACGTACAAGAGTTGGGCGAAGAGAAGATGAGCGACGAACTATTGGAAGCAATGAGCGGGGGTTATTTTGACAGATCACTTAAAACAGGGCCGGACCGGTATAGGTTGACACGCGCTTGGCCTAGACGGGAAGGGATTGACAAAACAGGCCGGCCAGTCAAAACCTCTTTAATATAACATGCGGGGAATCAACTAATTAATAACCTGGGGAAGGATGGTATTAGCTAGCCCCGTTCACCGGATTATTACCCTATCCTCTTTATCTCGTTATTATATAATCAAAAGCAGTACAACTAATTTTGATATTAGTATGATTCCATGATCTCCATCTATTACTCAGTGTCAGTGGACTCCAATTGTCTCTACTCCTATCCTAAATATCATCTTTTTCAAGTCTTGGAAAGGGGGTATGGGCCGTTGGGAAACAGCTTGGGCTGATATTTGGGCACTTCAATGGTGGGGTGAACATTGGAGGGGGCAACAAGTTGGGTTGGGAACAAACGGGCTTTCTTTTTGGGGTTTTGCTTATTCAGTGTTGTTGGCATCACCAACATCATTTTTTTTTTGTGTGTGTGTGTTATTTTTTGAAAAATTGAGAGGTTTGTGGGTATGTTAAGATTTTGCAAGTAGCAGCACTAGAGTCGTGGTTCACTCTTTGTAGATCTCTCTCAATGCATTTCATTAATTTGCTATTGCATTACGGGGTTGATCGCCGGATTTACGGGATAGTGGAGATAATCTGACTCATTGCTTCTCGGAATCCATTGTTGGTTTGTGAGTAAACTCCGTTGCTTAGGAAGAATCGGCATGATAATCTCCGAGAAGAAGAATCCGATTTTTTTCGGTAGTGTAATATCTGTTTGTTTCAAGGGAGAATTTTTCATAAGTCCATTATAGCACTTTTCAAACCCATCTAGTCCACTTCTAAGTTTCATAACCCACTAAGTCCACTAATAATTTTAATGACAAAAATACCCCACCTAAGAAACAAGGGCCTTGTTTGGCTAACACGAAAATATATATTTTTCATTTTTTTTCGTTTTTGTTGCAAGCAAGCCGCCACTGCCGCCGCCGCCGCGCCACATATAACGTTATATGTATAACAAAAAACGTATTTTTTTATTTTTCTCGATTTTTTTATTGAACCCGCTACACTTAACATTTAACGTTATATACGTGACAAATTTCTCTTTTTGTTTTTCCTATTTTTCTTGTATTGATTTTTTAACGTTATATGAGTGATAAAAATTTTCTAACATACAACATTATATGTGGCAAAAATTTTCTAACATGCAAAATTTCCGTTTGATTTTTCTTGTTTTTGGTTTTTAATGTTATATGTTGGTCCATATAAAACATATAACATTATATGTGAGTTTTTGAATATTTAAATATCGCCCAAAAAAAATAGAACATATAATATTATATTTGAGTTTCTGCAACTTTGAATCTCACAAAAAAATAAAACAGAACATATAACATTATATGTTAGCTTTTGTAATTCTAAATCTCACAAAAAACAGAATATATAACATTATATATGAGTTTCTGTAGCTCTAAGTCTCACAAAACATGACATATAAAATATAAGTTCTCAAAACAACATCATATCTTTTCAACAATATTATATATCTCAAAAAATAACATTATATGTTCACTACATATCATGCCACCATTATCCTTTTTTTCAGTTGCGCCTTGAATCCCAAGTTGAATGTTGATGAGGCCAGAGAGGGTTGAGCTTCATTTTTTCACTGTTTCTTCATCAAAATCCTCATCGAATCCTTCAAAATTTGTGATTTTCTGCCTCCGAATAGCATTCCCATAATCTCTATATTTACATATATACATATTCAAAACAACATAAACAACATTAATATATCTCAAAAACGAGATATAATATTATATATCTAACCCTAGGAAAAATACATATTACACATGACAGAATTTCACATATAACGTTATATGCTCCGTTGTCCATCACTTATTGAATTGGTCCGCGCAGCGGCCTCTTCGACTTGCTTCTGATAATATATGGATATATCCATATGTGCTTTTGAGAGGTCGTTGCGCAGACCTATTCAATAAGAAAACATATAACGTTATTAGTTCCTCTTTTTTTTTTTTTTGAATTTTACAGGACAAAATTTCATATACAACGTTATATATTCTCTATGCAAATTGAAATATTTTTTTTATGTCAATACAAGCTCATATATATATATATATATAACGTTAGAAGAATTTTCAAGTGAGGGATCCCTCATTTTGTTAAAATGAGGGACTTTCATTTCCCGATCAAAATTTGAAAATCCGAACCGTTCAATGTGTGCAGAATGTAATTTTAAGGGTCCCCGCGAGAAATCAGCAAAAAAAATGACCGGGAAGGGCGTCATCCGAGCAGTTTTTTTTGAACCGTTCAATGAAAACTGCTCGGATGAAGCCCTTCCCGGTCATTTTTTTTGCTGATTTCTCACGGGGACCCTTAAAATCATGTTTTGATCACTTTGAGCGGCTCGGATCATCGAAATTCAATCGGGAAGGAGAGTCCCGCATTTTAATAAAATGAGGGATCCCTTACCGGAACCTAACTCTATAACGTTATAACCATATATATATATATATATATATATATGTACATATGGTCAGAAATATTCTTATATAACCATATATAATCATATATGGATATATCCATATGTGTTTTTGAGAGATCGCTGCGCGGACCAATTCAATAAGAGAATATATAACGTTATTAGGTCCTTTGTTTTGAAATTTTACTGGACAAAATTAGGTACCAAGGGCAAATTATCACATATAACATATATATGTCTTAGTAGAGAAGATCATCTATAACCAAACTACATCGCGAACCGAGTTTCAAATCACATATTTTCTCGTATAAGTTGGAGAGGCCGCTACGTGGACCAATTCAATAAGTGATCAACAACAGAGTATATATTGTTATATATGACTAAAGGTCATATATAATGTTACATGGTACAAAAAGTAATATATAATGTTATATGTTCTCTTTATTAAATAACATAAAATATTTCTAATCTAGAATGTTATATATAATAATATAACGTTATATATTATTATATCTCTCTCTAACTAAGAATGTTTTTAAAACAATGACATTAAATAACAAAAACACACAAAAATATTTTTTTTTTGTGACATGAAAAATACACATATAATCTTATATTTTTTTTCAAAAAACACAACCTGTTCCAATCTTATATGTCTAGCCTTAGAAAAAACACACATAATCTTATATATTTATTCAAAAAACTCCAAATATTTCGGAAGCAAGTCGGAGAAGAAAGATTGCTGATGGAAGGAGAAGAAAGATTGCTGATGGAAGAAGGGTAACTGAAAAATGAATCAGCAGACAAAATGATGCATGATATGAGACCCTGTAGTTAAAAACTCAATAGTTCATAACTTGGAACTAAAAGTTAAACAGACAAAAGATCTGCTCTGCACGTTATTATCCTAATACCTTTAAAGATTCTGATTATAATCCAAAAACTCTATAACGTACGATACAAATTCAAAATCTAAACAATACTTGGCTCCCAAACACCTCCTTAGTCGCCAACATTATCTCTGTACAATAATGTGCTTCAAATTCAGACTTCCTCGAATTGGATATGTACCATAATACGAAGTGTCTGTTAAAAGCAAAATCAATAAAGCCGAGCTTTAAAGTGTTCGGCTTGTTCAAAAACTATCCTCATAACTCGGTTCAATTACTGAAACGAGACGTTATTGCAGAGCATCTACAATCGAGCCGAGCCTCGAGTTGCTCGCAACCGACCCAGTTCGGTAGCAGCCCTAAGGACGATTACACATCTAGGACTACGACATACTACTTCAAAGGAAAAAAATCAGAGACATAAAGTATACGGAGGTTTGAATTTAGAAGAGCTTAGACCTTGACAGAGTCAACCGTCGTCGTTCCGAGAGTAGCTTCTCTAGGATTTGCTGATTCATTTTCTCGAGGGAAAACTCGGCACGGTTGAACGGCGACCTCCTCGTACTCGGGGGAAAACTCGGCACCGTTGAACGTGGGTGGTGGATCGGCGACGGGGGCGTAAAAGGAGTTGGTCTTGTTGGAGCGCTGGGAGTCGAAGCCGACGGGTTGGGCGGCTTGGTTCTGCAAAATTGAGAGAGAGAGGGAGAGAAAGAGGCGTGCTCCAGATCTGTTTGTAACCCCTCTAGGGTTTCTCTCTTATGACTGGTTATATAGGAGGGTAATTTTGTCTTCGGATAATTTCTTTTTAAAAAAAAGTGGACTTAATGCCTTACCAAACTATATTAGTGGACTAGAGGGGTTACAAACATTAGAAGTGGACTAACTGGGTTACAAGTTCTCTATAGTGGACCTAAGACCAATTTTTTATTGTTTCAACTCATTGGCAGTAGAAGATCCTATAAACCCCAAATCTTTCATCTCTTCTTCTGCAAATTAACAAAGCTGAATGAATGTGCTTATTTTTAAACTCAATTTGTTGTTGAATTTGTCAATTCTGGCGAATCAATTTGGAAAATGCTGCACCACCCCTATTCTGGTATGCACGATATACATCCCCCGGTCATACTTTATACATCAACATGGGTTAACGAGTGTGTTAGTATATTAGTCAACAAGGGGTTCAGAGGCTGTCCATAACCCTGAACCCCAAAGCCGTCCCTTTTGGGGCTCGAACTCAGGCCTCCACTGAGGAGACACGAGACAACCAACTTCACCAAGCTTGGGTATGCTCGATATGCATCTCTTTAATCGCTTTGAATTCTTAACGTTTTGCATAAGGATTCACAACATTAGTCTTGAATTCATAACATCTAGATAACTCTTCATATAACTTTTGGATCAGTGGCAACGTCAGGATTTACATTGAGGAGTGACGCTATTTAATGAGATTAATCCACTTTATATCATTGAATATTTCTCGAAAAAACAAATGCTCCGAATGAAGAGAGAAATGTAATTAAGTGCCAAGAGAGTTCAACAATATAGTATGATCTTTGGTATGTTGTTAAAAACAAACTACAAGTTGCAATCTGGTTGTGGTTGGGGACATTGGATTCCAGTAGTATATACTACTAATTAGCGGATCAAGCGAAGTCTCTGCTCATAAATTCCAGTGCTGGGATTGAAGTCTTGTATATCCAGTATCTCCACTCTGCGGTTCGTCTTCTTCCTTATCTTGGTCGCCACATCTTGAGGCATGAATTTCCCGCACACGCTTACCCTGCACTGCTGCTTCTCTATCAAATGCGTTTCCAACTCTTTATTTTCATGCAAAACAAACCAAAAAACAACTCTTATTTCAGTACTTTTGGTTCCATTACTTGAAATTCCAAGCTAATCTTAAGCCCCAACTCTTATTGCAGTTTCAATGCACGTAAGACTCTGTTTGTTTTTTACGGGCAGCGATTGAAGAAGTAAGACATAAACATGATAGCCAAATCATGTGGAGATGCATGGCTCGGATCCTGCCTACTGGCCTCCGCGAATCAATGGCACTATGTGGTTACATCAATCTTTTATCGAGGTATATATGTAATTGATACAATATACGTTTAACCGGAACGGAGCCACCGACTTGTATCATGGGAGTTACTAATTAAAAATGTTCATCTTTATGAGGGTAATACAACAAATAATGAGCATTGCCATCAAGAAGATGTGTATCAACTAGCTAGTTCATATGAACGTGCGCGCGCAAGTCATGGAAAAAAAAGAAAGAAGAAGCGACGGCATTTATAACAAAAACACTAAATTAAATGCTACCTTTGTGTGGGAATCAAGTGGTAAATGTGTGAGTTTTTTTTTTTTTTTTTTCAAAGTACTACGTGTTTTAGAACAGTTGGCCGCAAAGTACTCTATTTTTCATACTATTTTTAAAACTGCTCTCTAACGTCGGTTTGAAGGACGTTGTCCGAGTAGCGCTGCGTATTAGCTTGTGTGACAACAACATCCACAAAAGCAGCGCCATCTAAGATGGCTCTGATATTGCTTCAGACTAGCGTCTTTCACAATAGCGCTAATTAAGGCTTGTTTACCGCTAACACAAAAGCCCGCTTCTTCTCCCTAGCTCTCTGTTTTTAAAAAAAGGTAGTACTTTGAAAAGAAACCTCTGAATGTGTTGTGCAAGACAATAGTGGTGAATGCGTGGGACATCACTGATCGATGGTGGGGAGAAAATAAAAAAGTTACTCAACAAACACAATTATTCTACTTTTCCAACATCAATCAACCGGTCAATGCATGTGGGCTGTGTGATGCTAGTTTTCCCCATGCTTTTACTTGTTTTCCACCACTACCATATGGGATTAATGTTTAATTTCAATACATGCTGACTCTTGCGACTGATTTTTCTGCGCATTTCAAAATTTCCAGAATAACTTGAATATATGCAAGGGAAAAAGAAGGAAAAAAAAAAAAAAAAAACCAGCTCTTTTCCACCTTCTGTTAATTTCTTTAGTTTGGAAAGTGTCTTCGTCTTCTCTCTGTTTGAAATATTGCCGGCAATATTGACATGAAACCCAAAGTTCAAGGTTAAAAAATTGATAAACTGATGAATGCAATATCTATCCAAAACTTGTTGAGAGGCCTTTTGACCCAACGACATCAGGTATGCACTTGTCAAAAGTTAAGAAAAATGTCAGGAGTTCAACTTATTTTTCAATGTGTCAATCTAACTATTCTTATGTTAACGACTTTCAAAAAAAAGAAATCTATCCAAAACTAGGGACTTGGAGAGAGAGAGAGAGAGAGAGAGAGAGAGAGAGAGAGAGAGAGAGAGAGAGAGAGAGAGAGAGAGAGAGAGAGAGAGAGAGAGAGAGAGAGAGAGAGATTGGAGCTTCTTTACCATGCATGCTAAGAAGGGCTCTTCTTACTTTCCTGAAACAGCCATTGCAGTCCATGTTGATTCTCATCACCATGCAACAGAACTGCGTATTAACATAAGGAACTTCAGATTCATAACTCCGTATCCATGGAGTATAGAGACTAGAATTCATGATTCCTTAATTTGCACTAGCTGTGAAACTAATTAAATTACCTTATCTGTCATTGTTGGTCCTATATTAATATATATCCTATGATTTGTTTTACCAACGGTGTCGGTAGGTCCTATGATGATAAAGGGATCGGAATATATAACAAAACGCAACAATGGGATCGAATCTTATATATATACACACACAATATATATGTATATATGCACGGAAGATTGCAAGCTGGTTTCATGTTTCGAATCCTTTGTAAATATGATTGTTTTTTGGTGTAGAATCTGATTCTTAAGAGTATGGAGAGAATTCTGGAGAAAATTCTTGTCTTCTTTACATTGTTTAATTATGCATATACTGCAGCAAAGCATACCTTTCTTGTTTGTAAAGGCCTTTTTAGCTTAACAAAAAAGGGCAAGTCTTTGTTTTTTGTTCATTCGCGCGCCGACCTTGCATGCAGGAGCGAAGCTAGGAATCGAAGGAATGTTGAACCTATAAGACATACTCCCTCCGTCCCAAAATTATAGTCCAATATTGAAAAGGCATATAATGTTTGGATTAAAAAAAAAAACTTTCATAGATAACTTAATTTTTGAATTTCTTCATAACAATTTAAAGAACTTTTTATTGAGATATATATTAAAATTAGTGCTATGAAATTCAAAAATTATGCACAAAAGTAAAAAATTACACACCTTTTTGTGGTGACCTAGCTAGGAGTGTAATTTTCGGGCGGAGAGAGTATATTATTTTGTAGGATGATTTCTTTTCAAATAAATACAGTCATTAATTATCGAATGGCTTTGATAAACTAAAGAATCTCTATTGTAAAACAGAAGGGTGTTGGGACAAGTTGTTGGAACGGCTTAGATTCATTTGATCCAAAGACTGTAATGCATCCTCCTACTTTCCGGTTAAGTGCTCATGGTTTTCACCTAAATCACACAACTGTCATCCCCTTCCAACCGGGATGCGTAGTGGCGTAGATACGGACTAATACTAGTTACTACTATAATTCAAGATATTATCGCTACAATATCGTTTAATGGCACACAGTGTCATTGTGCAACTGTATCCTACAAATGATCCCAAAAAAAAAGAAAGTGAAAAGGATAAATTATACATACACCTCCTCATATATAGGCTTGTATCACTCACACCCTCTAAACTTTAAAACTGAAGAATGACACCCCTAATCTATCCATAACAGTAAATTGCTAACTCTGTTAACGGAAGGTCATAATATAAAAGGTAGACTGGTAAAATTATACTAGAAAGGAGAGATTGCATAGCTAATTTAGATTATTTATAATCCAAGTGATTTTTTTAGTTGTGGCCAGAGTAGCTCTTCCCTTGCTTTCAAGCTACTTCCTCCGTCCCAAATTATTTATTCTATTCACAAAACGGAGTGTTAAAAATAATGCAATTTTTTCAAGAAAAAATTCAAACTTTTTTCACAAATTAAAAATATTCATTGATATCTAGTAAGTTGTTGAAAAACTTTTGATTTTTTCTTGCAAAAATTATATTATTTTTAACACTCTATTTTGCGGACCGAACAAAAAATCTGAGATGAAGAAAGTAATTAATATATACTTAAGAGCGGGCTACGTCTAGCTTTCTTTGTTTCTAAAGGAAAACTCTTAACATGCCATTGAAATAGGTGCGCGCAACATAAGTGGTAAGCCAATTAATGGTGGTGGTAATTTCATACCCTACCGACCCGGCCATCTCCAATTCCCTATGTTAGAGTAGAATATGTTTTTCTTTGCACTATTGAAAAAGATGAAACAGTTCAGTCCCGTTCCGCTAAGGTTTTTATTTTTTAAATATTTATTTCTCGTTTTACGAAACAGGTCATTCTCTTATAATACATTACATTTAATTCAAAAAATAAGTACTTACTTGAAAAACATCAAATAAGTACTTATTTTAGTTGGTGGAACACACCTTCGTCTATGAACCGTGGATTCCCAACTTTTTAATTCCAACTACGAAGCAAAGGATACTATATACTATTTCTTATGATCGCATGTCTTATATAGGAACATAAAAAATGGAAAACAAATTATTTCCCTCCCTCTCCCCACGATTATGGAGTCAACAAGGCCGGCCCTCTATTTATCGGGCCGCCCATGAACTCCAAAGACCACTCGACGGTGTCATATCATAAGACCAAATTACAAAGAAGATAAAAAATATATGTGTATAATAAGACTTAGAAGCCCTTTTGAAAGAAGACTTAAAAAGCATGAAAAATATATGTATATAATAAGACTTAAAAGCCCTTTAAAGTAAGACTTAAAAGAGTCCGGTATACGGATTAATTCAAAAAGAATGGAGTGAGTTCGGCCTAACTTTTTATGAACTTTCTGGCACAGTTTTTTTAATTTATTGCTTTCTTTTAATCTTTACAAGTTTTGGATGCATTTTTTACATAGTATTTTTTGTCCCGACAAGGAGGAATCGAAAAAATTTAAAAATATAAATCAAAGTTGAAAAAACTTCATATGAGACGATAAGAAAGACCCAACAAATCGAAAGAGTCTCATCCTACTTCTAGTGTTCTTTAGAGTAATGCGTTTCCATAAACAACATATATAACACATCAAACAAATGGGAAAAAAATTTACAATACACACCCCTTAAAATGATGTACCATATACACCTATTTTATGGTTCATTCATAACATTTTAGTGTGTTTCGTAACTTTGTTCTAGAATTTATAACCTTTCAGCAGTACGATTCGTAACATTTTCATTATAATTCATTTAGTTTATCTCGTAACCTTTATATGATTCATAACTTTTTAGCAATACGATTCGTAAAATTTTCTCCATAATTCACAACATTTTTAGGGGTGCATATGATACACACCCAACAAGGGATGTATATTGTAGTTTTTCCCCAAACAAATGTATAAATCTACGACACCATAAGAAATTAAACTATTTAATACTTAGAAATTAGAATTATACTTGCGCATTTTAATCACTAAATTTACAAGGACATTTTAAGTACTGTTGTGTCCTCTCTTCAAATTTATTATACTTGCGGAAGCTGATTTTAGCGCTCTATTTTTGTACGCAGACGCTCTACTTTTAACGTATCCAAGTACAAAGTGAAGCGCTTGCGTATAAAAGTGAAGCTCGAAAATCAATTTTCCAACTGGGTTAAGTCAAACAAACAACGTCCAAAGGGCCTTTATGTAACTCATGCCTTAAAACCCTATATGCAGAATGATGCCTACCGACATCAGGACTTGAACAGGGAATTGAGTTCTGGCCGTGGGCATCGTGACAGTGGCGGAAAAAGACCAGAAGAAAATCGTTCTTTTGAGTATGGAGATTAATCCAACATCATCCGATTCACTTCTTTCGATAGCCGGCTAAACCCTCGTTTAGGGTGTAGATGAAACTCGCACTTTGAGTAACATCATATATGTTTTGATTTAGGTTTCAACCATTCGAATTTTGGTTGTATATATGACTTTTGAGGATTTGTTTACAATATTAATTCTTTCCATCAAATCTTGTGCATGAATTTCTAGGTTTTATGCACATTTGTACAACAGTTGTTAATTGTTTTGTGATAACTGCTTGGATGGATTATACTACGTAAAAGGCTTCATGCCGATGAGACAGTATGTGCTTGATTTGAGAAAGTTTGTGATAGGCGGAGATAGTCCACGCTGATTAGTGATTCACAAATAATTCTCAGGAGATATCGCCATGGCTTGCCATCCTGCTATATCCAGAGTGATTCAAATAGTTGACCTACAATTGAAACATATTTAGGGTTACGAGCGGGAAGGGTATGTTTGAAATCCTAGAGCTTTTTTCCATCAATTTTTTTCTACATTTTAATCGCCTTAATTACTTTTCAATAATCCTAAGAAACCAACAATAATCAATTAATCTGTTTCTTGGATTAATATAGAAACTACTCCCACCGTCCCAATTTACTTGTCATTTTTAGAAGTTTGTGTCATTTTTCAATTAATTATATCTTGTAATGTATAATGTTTTAGGTGATTTCGTAAAAATTGAATTATAAAACAAATCGAGATATATCAAACAAGATTCATATTGGATATGAAATTTATTACCATTTTAAAGATATAACTAGTTTTTTAATCCAGTTAGAATAGAACTGGGACAAGTAAATTGAGACAGAGGGAGTAATTGAAATTACTATAACTCAACTTTATAATCAATCCATGTGGATCGATAGTCGGAATACTTATCACTATTCATTTGAGTAGTAGTAATTGTTTTTTTATCAATTATTTTTTATACGGTAACACCGATCACACCTCATCGTCAACTCATGACCGGCGGCGCTTGCCGCGCTACTACCGCCTTTTTGAAGTGTTTGACTGCCACTTGCATCCTCCGTACGATAGCAAAGAACTCGTACACCTCTTTCGTTTGTTGGCATCCCTTCCGCTTCCGCCTCTCTCTCCTTCCTCCTCCTCCCGCCACCAACAACTTTGTTGTCCTCTGCCCTCCTCCTCTTCTTTTCCCCCTCCGTCCCCACTCTCATCAACCAAAACCTCACAAAAATATTCAAGTCTAAAGTCTTTCTCTCTTTAAATATGAAATGTATTATTCCATGTCCCTAGACATTAAGAAGCGGTGCCCCAAACTCTTTTTGACCATATATTTGCAAGGGTTCCACACACTTTGTGGTGTGAACCACAATATATGGTAGAAAAAAAATTTGGGACATTGTGTAGCGGTACTCACATAGTGCCCTAAGGGCATCGAATAATTTTCCTTTTAAATGACTTTGGTTTTACACAAAGTATCTCTCCTTGTTTTGTGGTCAACGACACACAGACTCTCTGTTAAGGCAAAGGGGTAATGTAACAAAAATGTTAGGAACGCAACACTCTATCAAAATAAATGACACCCGTCTGCGTGAGACTGAGAGCTTGTTCATTTGGGAGCTTTAAAATTTTTGCGCACGATCCCAAATGCATTTTTTTCTATCTATCTCTCTCTACTCAAACCTCCTTCAAAACTCAAAACAAGCAAGCCTTAAATGATTGATAACGAGAGAACAATCGCTTTTGAAGCTATTTGCAACCACCACTCATGCGTGCAACATGCGCAGGTGTCGTCGATGTTGTGTCTCTTAACATTATTTATTGGTAACGTAAACTGACGTCATGGTCCTGGCATATGTAATGTTGAAACCCATAAATAATGGAACACGACAAGACACTACGGCGCTGTACCATCACAGAGGAATAGACTTTTTGGTCGGCCGTGTTTTGTCAATTCAATGTCAAAAGAGGGCGATCTAGGGATGAAAATTTTTACCGGAAAAACCGAATCAACCGATGGAACCGAGCAATTTGAACGAAAATCTTCAGCCCTCCACCAACCTTTACTAATTCAAAGGGTTTCTACGTGTATGGGGTGGTCCCAATGGCTTTTTGATAGCGTAAGAGAGTCGAATCCGGGACCTCAAGGAGATAAACCCTTCTATCCTGACTGATCAACCAACTGCGCTACACCTTGGGTTTATGTTCTTTAACAATTCTCTTTTCTTAATTGAGAATAAATTCTTTACACCGCTGGTGTAAATATTTGTTTCTTTCAAATCAATTGCGTTGCGCCACGTCGCCATGTTTTATTAATTGGGACCACTGTTTTGACACGTGTCGCAATGCAATTGATTTGGAGGAAACAAAATGTTTACACCGGCGATGTAAAGAATTTATTCTCTTCCTAATTTGGAACACTTTTTGAATTTTTTTTTGAAAAAATAGTAAGAGTAATAAATGGAGAGAGATAGAGAGAGAAATAATTGGAAGTAAATAAAATCAAGGGAGAATCTTTTGAAAAATATTTTTCTAAAAGAGAAGCAAACACAGCAACTAATTTGAAATCACCCTTCAAATTTCTTCTCTCTTTTCAAAAATACCAAAATATTGTTATGTTCTTATATATATCCAACTATATAAACTCATTTTGCACATTTTTCATGATTAAAAAAAAATCTCATCTCATCTCATCTCTTATCTTTCTTTCCTTGTTTTGTTTTTTTTTCAATAACTTGAACTTGAATTTTACAAAATTTTCCAAAAGTTGAACGATCCCAATTTCTCGGCCAATCACCTAATTACCTACACAAAATAGTAATTTTATCAAGTGGTGCAGCAAATAATAAAAAGAACTAGGGCGACAACCCTTCCAAGGCAGAGAAATGTATAATAAGTATTTAAGTTGAAGATATAAAATAAAAAGTTATGACATACCATACGGTTATATAGACAATGTTTTTTTAAGGAAAAATAGAATTAAAGTAATTAAGCAATTAAGAAGAGTGGTAAAAAAAATTGTAATGTAAAAGACGAATCATTTTACATTTAATTCAATAAAACCATAAACATATTAAATTTAATAAAATATTGTGGCTTCAATAATCTTTTAGAGTGCACTGCAGAAACTTCCTCTTTAAATTTTCAAGTGTATATAATGTGCAAAGTAAAACTTTGATACTAACTCTTGAAATATCTAATAAAGATGCTCTAAAGAATTCGAGTACTCCAAGCTCACGTATGAATTTTTGTGGATCCTTGTCCGGCCAATTTGATGATACTTAATATTGTTTTATCTTTTTATTTTGTTTACGGACGAAATTTTTAACCGAAAAACTGAACCTACTGATCGAACCACTACATTTTTAGCCATTTCGGTCGGTTTTAGTATTTTTACGGTTGGGTTTTCAATTTTTCGAAAATATATTCAGTTTGGGTTTTGAGGGAGATTTTAAAATGTAATGAGTGGAAAAAGATAGATAAAGAAAATTTATTGGGACCATGTGCAGGGGTTTCGGTTTTGGTTTGGATTAAAAACAAGAGAAAAATGTTACTCATTTTCGAGAATAAATTATATATACCAGTGGTGTAAATATTTTTTACCTCCAAATCAATTACATTGTTTCACGTCGTCAAAACGGTAGTCATAATTAATAAAACACAGCAACGTGATGCAACGTAATTGATTTAGAAAGAACAAATGTTTACACCGACGGTGTAAATAATAACCTCTACTCATTTATCAGCAAAAATTTTGCCCTGACAAACAAAGAAAAGGAGAAACCCATACCTAAGAGCAAGTTTATCAATTGTTAGGTAAAAATGCTAGTAAACAGTATACTTTTTTCAATTTACCTATTCACATCTTTCTCCACACTATACCAATACTATCTATTTAACATATTCTCTATTAAAATATTATTACTTTTATTTTCTTTTTATTTTCTGGGGAGAGAAAAAATAATTAATAAAATAATATACACATCGTGAATAGTACTTAGGTATATTTACCTAAGTACTGTTTATAGATAGATTTTACCTAAGTATTTACCTAATTTGGTGTAATACTCATTTGAAGGTTTTGCTAAGGTAAATGATAAAGTTGCTCTAAGGCTTAAAATACAGAAATATGAGAACGCATCAGCATAAAGTGCAAAAAAAGAAATTAAATAACAAAAAAACTTGGATTGATAGTACTAATTAGATACTGTTGCTTTCAGCCTCCGGAACGGCGTTAAGGTCCAAAGCGCCGTTCTTCTTCTGCACCCCGCAAGCTGATCTCTCCTCTGCAGCCTTACCACCGTTAACTCCGGCTAAAACTTCAGCCTCTAACTCGGTTGCCCACCTCCCCGTCCACTTACGGCCGGCGGCCGCGTTACGACCACCCTTTTTGAAGTACTTAACCGCCACCTGCATCCTCCGTAAGATGGCAAAGAACTCGTCCACCTCTTCATCCGTCGGCATCGCCTCCCCCTCCGCCTCCACCTCTCTCATCTCCTTCCTCCTCCCGCCGCCCACTTGGTCGTCCTCTGCCCTCTTTCTCTTCTTCTCTCCCTCCATCCGCCCTCTCATCCACCACCAAAAGCACCTCACAAAAACTACCCAATTCGATCTCAAGTCTCTCTTTAAATGACGTTACGAAATTTCTCTCGATACAGAGATTCAGAGGTTTATAGAGGTTGGTTGGAGTCGGTATAACTAATACTAATAACAGACATACAGAGCAGAAATTCCTCGGTGCCCCGGGTGGACACGGGCCACGTGGTGTCGAGCATTCATCTCGACCGTTCAAACGTATTTTAGACGGTCCAAATCTGTTTGGACTTGAGGTGTTGTTTTGGTAATTTTATACTAAAAATTTGGTAATTTTATACTAAAAAATTACCCAAACAGATCAAGATTGTTCAAAACACGTTTAGACGACCAGAATAGTATTCGGCACCTCGTGATCCATGCCCACCCGCGCTGAAAATCTTCTCGAGAAGTGTTAGAGACAAAGAAAATTGACAAAGAAAATACTCTTAAAGTGTACATAAACGACTAAAATTTTTTATGCAGTACATCTAAGTCGTTCATATACACTTTAAAGGTTTTTTCTTTACCAATTTTTTTTTGCACAAAGTATTTCTCAATCTTCTCAGATACAATGGGTCATCATCGTTATCATCAGCCGTTGGATCTTAAGGAAAGCACGGCTGACGCAAGCAGTAGTAGGTAAGCGGATGTCACCATGGTCATGTCAACTTATGTGGGACGATTCGATTGGAGGTGGACCAAAAGGCGAGCGGACAGCAGGGGTCTCCGTGAAATGATAAAGAAATGTAAGAATAATACTCCGCGGGGGAATACTGCAGTGCTAGCTGCACCATCGAACGGGAATATATCTTTTCTTTATGGTGGGCCCACGTTTTTCACGTCATTAAAACAAAGGTGATTTGACGACTAAACAGGTCTACTCGAAGTTACCCCCTCACAGCTCAATTGGTGGAGTGAGTTACGGACGGACTTCCTGTTGCTGCTGTGCAGTGGTGGTGTACACAACATCATATTGCGCATCTTTAAGCCGTCCGATCGTGCATCTGACAGTTCAGATTATATCTCGACAATCTACGATCGAAAGCCGTTAATTATTGAGATGAGATTCGGATACACAATTCACCATTGCACAGCATCATCCCCAATCAGTTACAGACACTTTATTTGACGAGGGTTCAGCCCCGCTCTCTAGTTTGATAACATTGAAAAACCAAACCGAAAGGCGAAAAAGTAAGTGCTGGATTTTGTAAACTGAAAAAGTTGTTTAGTAAAAAGGGAACACCGTATCACCCTTTAAGAGCATCTATGGATGTGACACATTGAGGTGAGATTTTATAATTTATTCTCCTTTTTTTTCACTTTTTGTAATTTTTGGGAAAATTTTTGAGGGACCCACCGTCCTTTTTAGAGTTTGGTCCTCTAAAAGTAAATTTGGTCCTCTAAAAATGGAGGATCAAAAGTAAATTTGGAGTACAAAATTCCTCCAAAACTCTAAAAATGACGATAGGCCCCTCAAAGATTCTCCCAAAAAGTACAAAAAGTGAAGAAAAAATAGAATAAATTACAAAATCTCCCCTCAATGTGTTACATCCATCCTCTATTTTGGATGGATTGGAGATGCTCTAAGGATTTCCTCCGATTATGCTTTCGACTGGTTTAATGTTATGTCTTCGACTGATTATGTTATATGGAAGATAGAGCAACGCCAAGACAAGAGGAGAATACCTTAGCATTATCCTAGTAGAAATATCAAAAGCTGAATTAATAGATTTGTTTTGATACTATAATGCTAATGAATTTACCTTAAATCGTTTTGTGACCGTTTGCTTTTAGATAATTTTATTTTAGATGGATGTCGTGTGTTTGTAGTCGTGGTGGTGGAGAGAAGGTGGTAAATGGTAATGGTCATGGCGGTGACGGCCGTAGTTGGTAGCGTGATGGTGATGGTTATAGTGAAAGGTGATGTGGTGGTGGTTGTAACAGAGGTGGTGGGATGAAAGGATGGCGATTGGTGGTGGTGCGGAGACGACGGTGGCGGAGAGAGGTGCAATTGATGACAATAGCAAGCAGTAGCGTTGTCGTGGACCTCGTGGTGGTGAAGAAACAAGCTCACAAAAAGGATTCCGGATATAATAATCCAGAAAAGATGCTAAAATACTTACATAACAGTAAACCGGATATAATAATCCTCTGATACGATTTCACTTACTTTTATATACTGTAGTTCCATGGTTAGTACTACAGCGGTTCTACAGTCTCGATCGGATCCCGATGTTCTGCTGGACCCACTCCGGTCATATATATATACAAAAACATGAAGTGTTTGGATCGAGTACTTATACACATCGGATGCCGTTGATTCTCACGTAGGCCGGCTTGTTTTTTTTTTTTTTTAGAATTTTTGTTTGAATCTGCCGTTCGGTAGCCGGAGTGGGCCCTACGGTACGTCGGGATCCGATCGGGAACCGTAGACTTTTCATTAGTACTATTTATAATCAATTTATTTGTTGTAAACATGATGAAATTATGTGGTTGTCAGTCAAACCATATGCATAAGCAAGGGTAAATAAAATTGCACGCTCTTTCTCTTTCTCATATTATTTATCTACTTTTAAACTCATGCGTCTAATCGAGTAAAATAATTTTAATTTTACATGGGTTTTTTTAAAAAATTTGCCTTTAATTGGATAAAACAATAGTGTACTTTTATGCATATTTTTCCAGAATCGATCTTTCACAAATTTAATTGGACAATTAAAAAACATGAGACAACAGCATTACTAAATTAACCTTGGCTGCTTGGGTCCTTTCCACCTAATGACCTATATTCATGAAGCCTCCCAAATGGAAATACATGAATTTAAGCTGAGAATTTTCTGCGAAAATTACAATCCACATCTCTGTTTTGAGATTCAAAATGAATCAGCAGCTAAACGTTAGTACCTTTCAGACACCGAAAGAGCAGAGAGAAGCATTAATTTACCATGCCATTTCCAAATAGTTCATTACACTTGCCCATCCATTTTGTTTGTTTATTATAACCCCAACTTGCATAACTCCCAAATGCAAAAATTGAAGCTCTCTTTGTTTTAGTTTTTTTTCTTCACAATATTGTATACATCAATGTGAATTAGTAGGGAGTTAGTAGGTTAGTTCGCAGGAAGTCTGAAGACTGTCTATAGCCTTGAACCCCAACTAACCGCCCCTCTTGGGGCTTGAACCTAGGCCTCCACTAAGGAAGGCGGTGGGCAATGCCAACTGAGCTAGGAGCTCAATGGCGAAGCTCCTTTGTTGGCTACCCCTCCTTTTTTTTTTAGGAGGGGGGGAGAATTCCTACGCTTCGGGAACCTTATAGTAAGCAACTCTGTAGTGCGCAATTCAATCCGTTTATTTCGACAATCAATTAATAGTTTAGATATGTTTGTTAACTCTTACCAGTAAAAGTTAACAACGAATCAAAACCATCGATTGGAGAAAAACGGACGGTCCAAATGTTCATTATACTCTTGTAGTGACTTGCTCACTGCAGGATCCCTGGGTCCAAATCCCTCCTCCTTGTATTGATCCTTCTTTTTCTTTGTAGAAGCTCTCTTTCTTGTCTACTCTTTCCTCACGATGGACTTATTCTTGAATTGGGCGTTTAGTTGAGCGTTATTCGTTGTTGTAGATTGAACGGGGGGCCTTTGTCAGCATTTATTGTTGGCTCAGCATTTATTGTCGGCTTCCTTTCTTTCCATAACTACTCTTAATATTTGTTTGTATGAAAACCCCACAGTTCGTTGGAAAGTGCCCCAGAGTACGTGTCTATTATTGTAAATTTGTAATTTTCAGACTAAATGTAAATTTACTCTTTCATCTATTGACACAAAAATGATTTTTAGTAAATTGATTTATAAACTCTCCTAATTGATTCAAGTACATCTTTTTTTGTCTTTTAGTAGATGAATTTATGTAACAGTCCCTCAAAGACAAAAATACAAGAAACAACTGGCTTTGTTTGGTTTGCATTTTGTTTTTTGTTTTTGGGTAATGATTGTGGAGAGAAATAGGGGCAATAATTGAGAGATAGGAGTAACGATTGGAGAGATATAGAGAGAAAAATTTAAAGTAATAATTAAAAATATGGATAATAATTGAGGAGAAATAGGAGTAATAATTGAAAACAAAAATGAAAGTGGAAGTTAAAAAGGTAACCGAACAAGGGCAGTCTCTTTTAGTGTATGTATATAGGGACTGTTTCATAAATTCATCTACTAAAAGACAAAAAAAAAAAAAAATCTATGGAAGTGTAAAAAATATGTTATTTTTAAATTTTTCTAAAAGTCAATAAACACTTATATAATAGTCTTTCTTTTCTATTGTCAAGTACACATTCGCCACCACTACACTTTAATCTTTGTCCAAAAAAAAGGATTGGGCCCGTTTCAGAAACTTTTTAAAAAAATAAACAGTTCAATTTACATTTTCAAACTCAAAAATAATATAAATGAAAAATAATTTTTTAATTTTTTTTTATTGTATAAAAGATCTCAACGAAATCTTTCAAACAAGATTCATAGTGCATATTTTTAGATTTTAATAAGCTCTCATTTTTAAATTTGAAATTGACTTCTTAAAAAATAAAGACTTATTTTGAGTTCTGAAACCCACCTTTAGGATTCGACACTAATTAATGTTTGGAGTATAGAAGATATATTTATATAAACCCAAAAAAATTCTTTACACGTAGAGAAAGAAAAGAGAACACTCCTATGGAATGTCTGTACAGGAGTATTCTCACAGTATTCTTTATTGTCATCATTATTCTCACAGTATTGAGTGCAATTAACAGCAAAAAAAGGAAAGTACATTGCCCATTTATCATCAATATTATTCTTCCGCTGAAAAAAAAAAAAAAAGGAACTGAAGAACAAAGGAATTACCGAGTTCAATCTCCTCCGTTTCGAAAATTCCTATACTTCTATGCCAAGGAATTTTATGTTTTAAATTAAACAGCCAAAAAAATTCTTCGTCATAGAGACGGGAATTTTCGACAAAGAAGATCTTGCTTTTTCGGAATTATTACCATAGAAACCATACGGCGTAGAAGAAGAAATACAGAATGCATCAGCATAAAGTAAAAAAACCATCGTCAAAAGCAAAGAAAATTAGACAAAGGAGAGAACAAGAAAAACTTCGCTTGATCCTAATCACAAACTGTTGCTCTCGGCTTCTGGAACGGCGTTAAGGTCCAAAGCGGCGCGGTTCTTCCGTGCGCCGCAAACGCTCTCCTCCGCAGCCTTAACGGCGCCGTTAACACCGGCCAAGACTTCGGCCTCCAACGCCGTCGCCCACCTCCCCGTCAGCTTACGGCCGGCGGCGTTTCCGCGACCCTTTTCGAAGTACTTGGCTGCCACGTGCATCCTCCGCAAGATGGCAAAGAACTCGTCCACCTCTTCATCTGTCGGCATCGGTTCCGCCGCCGCGGCCTCCGCCTCTCTCTCCTTCCTCCTCCTGCTGCCGCCGCCGCCGATCGCTTCCCCGTCCGCCGCCCTCTTCCTCTTCTTCTCCCCTTCCATTCCCTCTCTAGCTTGTCGACCAAAACCACACAGGAGCGCACCCACTACCTAATATTCGATTCTCAAGTCTCTCTCTCTCTCTAGATCTCTCTCTTTCTCTCTTTAAATGACTTTGGTCTTATACTAGTAATAATAAAACCAACCTTTGTTTTATGGTTGACGACACTTCTCCCTCTCGCGTAATTACTAAGTGGTATCTCAAGGCACCGCTACTCAACCACCTCTCTTCTCCACCACATGTTTATGGCATATCAATATACGGTTGAGGAGCGCGTTACCCACCACCTACTGCTCAGGATCTACATAGTACTAGCATTTTTCTTGTGAAAATGTTAAAGGCACCATGTGCACCGACGGTGCACTGACTAGCACGCAGGCCCACTGCAGGTCGCACGTGAATTATGAATCGTTCAATAATTTTAAAATTCTTTTTCGATAGATTTCGTGAAAAATCAGCTTAATCGGATGTTTGTAGATATTTGTGCCTTGTTTTCTTTAGGATTCAAAAAATATTTTTTAAAAAATTCTCCCTAGATTCTCTCTACTCCCAGCATTTCTCTTTCTATCTCTCTCCACTTATTACGCCTGCTATTTTTCAAAAAAAATTTCAAACATCAATCCAAACAAAGCGGATCTAATCAATCAATATTTTATTCAGATTACCGGAGAATTAATTGAAAGATCGGATCAAGAATCTACACATAGCTAATGAGATGATTGTTCCTTTGGGTCATTTGGAAAATAATTTTAGAATTATTAACCGGCTTGAATTATCCTTGAGGAATACGATGTGGGCCCACACTCCGGTCTGTTCAGTGTGCACCATCAATGCACAACCCATCGTTCCCATAAAAGGGTTCATTTTCTTTGGCTTTCACGTCATATTGTGTGTGTGTGGTGAAAAAGAAGTATGAGGAACTTCCACACGCTAGTCAGTTCGAGTCACATATGGAGCAGGTTTGAGATTCAGAACTATAGATAGCCTCTGAACTTTCGTTGACTAACATACTAACATCATGCTAACCTCCGCTGATGTATATCGTCTAACAAAAAAAAAAGGTCCGAGGCAAGACGTGTCCGTATCCAAGACACCCAAAGCGGGAACACCCTCCAGAAAAATAAATCAAAGGTCAAGAACTTTTTCCAACCAGAAGAATTTTTTTTAAAATCTAGACCTTTCATTTGTTTTCCCAGCAAGGGTTTCTGGATTGGGCCGTTTGGGTTTGCTTGGACCGTATAATTTCTGTAAAATCACTTCCTCTCGGGGTATTGATCGGATCATGATCGGCCGTTGGATTAAAAATCGAACGGGTGACGTAAGGGTGGGATCTGGTAGGAAGACGTCATGCCACGGGCGTGGCATTACCATGTGATATGCTTGTAGGAAAGGAAGAAGGGACAATGATTTCCGAGGGAGACCAAAGCAGAGGAGGAAATTTACTCCTTCCCCGTCAACGTTAATAATAATGACGATAATGAAAATGGGGGGGGACTATACGAAAGTGCTGGACCATCGTAGAGGGAATATTAACTATCTTTTATGGTGGGGCCACTTCGTGTCAATTCGTAGGGGAAACAGCAAGGTGAATTTTCCCTATTAGAAGGAAGTCGACCGGTCGAGAAACTAACTTGGAAATTCTGTAAAGCAGCCAGCACTACGCAGCCTACGCTACAGGGAGTAGTCGGGCACCCCAGGGCCCAGGCCAAACGTGTGAGTTGGGACTTTTACAAGGGACGTGGGGCCTCTCCGACGATGGAATCGGAGAGCCGAAAAAGTGTCTTTAATGGTCCGGATTAAAAAAAGACTCCCCGCGTGAAAATAAGATTCCTTTTGCGAAAAGCATTGCCCAACTTAATTCGATGGAGAATATGGGTGTTAATCGAGCCAAACACAGAATTATTCAGGCTTGGCTTGACTTTCTTATTAGTTGTGATCAAGTTTAGCTCGAGTTTGAGAATTTTTCTAAACTAACTGTTCAAGTTTGACTCACATTTGAGGTTTTGTATTCATAATAAACTTGGCTTGGCTCGTAAGTATGTAATCAATCTCAAGCTCTAAAGCCTAAGCTAAAGCTCGCGAAGCTTCGAGCTTAAGCTTAATTATTAAGTTTCAAATTTTCATATCTCACGGAGATTTCCTATCTAGATGTTTATTACTGTAAAACTAGTGAAAATATCTATATGAAAGGCGGACTCAAATGTCATTTTTTGAAATATTTATTAATCTACCCCTATACTTGTAATATTTATGAAATGATCATTCTATTCATGAGTTTATCGAGTCAAACACTCATATGCTTAAGATTGACTTAAATCCATAAACAAACAAAAAAACGTGATTGAGCTTAACTTATATTTTCTTTTAAACAAGTTTTTTTTTCTTTTTTGAAAGGCCTTTTAAACAAGTTAGAACAAACCAAAATTTGAGTTGAGTTCAAGCTGTTTAGTTCGTTTAACAGCCCTAATCGAGAACATTACTTATATTGTCCTTTATGTTGAACTAATATCAATCAATACAAATTCTGAGATAAATGAGTTTTGATTGTACCTCAATCTATTCTTCCAATATAAAAGTAACCCGTAATTATATTGAGTGAATTCAACCAAATAAGTTTATGGCATGTTTGATATTGTTTATGACTAATTACCAATTATTCGATTAAATGCATAAATGTGTAGATAATTGTTTATTCGATTAAATACAAAATTTGCAAAATTCTGTATGACGGTAAATTAGTTTTTTTTTAGGAAACGAAAACATATCATATATAACAAAGAAAGAACAAAAGGGACACTAAGACACCACAAGATCGCCACCGGATTTGCATTAAGACGCCTTTATCGTCGCCGTTGGAGAGCTCAGAAAACCGCCGCCCGAACAGAAGCTGAGAAGACGACAAGAATCTCCGTGCAAGAGCTAGAACCCAGACCTAAAACTCTAGATTTGGGTTTTCGAAGTCCAAAAATAATGGGGAGAATGAGAGATTTGCTCATCCACAAAGAAGCATCTCGATCATCTCACAGACATGATAGGAGAGAAGAGACGAAAGAGAGACCGGGGGAGAGGGGGATTGAGAGGAAGAAAGAGAAGAGAAGAGAAGGGGACAATCTCAGTGACTAGCGTTCCCTCCAACCTCGGTTACTTCCACCCCATGGACCAGGACTCATCTGGAATTCAAAAGTACGAATTTACTCCTTTATACTCTGTCAATTTACTATATGTGGCCTGAACTTCTTCAAGAAATTACAATACACATATCCATTTTGGAGACTCAAAATCTATTTTATTGATAGAACCTTGTATTTAGACAACGCAATAATTTGTTCTCAGACGATGTTCAAGAATTTGTTTTGGAGTGATGAGTTATGTTTCCCCTTGAAAATAGAAATGATCAATTGCAGATTTCTCAGAAAAAACTTATGAGTACGGAACTTGGTAACTTTCCTGGAATCAGAGCAGAAGAGAGAGAGAAATATCTGGTGCATCCCCCGGTCTCGGCGTGGATTGCTTGTTTCTGACGAGACCGGGGAGGAGAATGCTGAATGCGTGCGTAAGCTAGCTCGGACACTTCTGACTGCGTAACTCCAAAAAAGGGAAAAGTTATTTGAGTGAGATAAGTGGCTTCCTATGTCATTGATCGGTTTACATAGCAGAATGTTTAATGCTATGGACAAAGAAAACTTACTTCGAAAGTACTCCGAAAAGAGCAACTAGAGGCTGAGATTCACTTTGATGCGTGTGATCCAATAATCAAAGTAATTCTCAACCATACATTGTTTTTTTCGAGGTACTTTCGCGGTAAGTTTTATTTGTACCTAGCATTCTTTCAAGAAAACTGATTTTCGCGTTCCACTTTTTACTTATGACACTTCAATTTTAACTACAAAGTGGAGCGCCAGTAAAAAGTACTGAAGTGCGAATATCAATTTCCTTCCTCGAATTCCCCGTCTTTTTATTGTTTGACGTTTACCAAACAACAACATGAGAGGTGGTAAATGGTGGCACGTGTATGGCCACCAGATATTGATTCCTCGAAAGTTAAAGACAATCTCATGTGATCACGTACCGTCTGTATTGCTGCCGTGTGCACCTCTGATGCACATAAGAACAGAGAAATTTTTGGGGAGCCGGTGGGTACCACGCGTGTCCGCTCAGCTCATTCGGATTGCTCATTTTGGTTTTGAACAATTCGGATTTGGAGAAAGAAAGAGGAGAGGGAGAGAGTGGTGGGGTGAGAAGAGAGAGAGAGAGTTTCAATCTGAACCGTTCAATATATTTTTGGATAGTCTAAATGGACTGCTCGGCGACCACGTGGTCACAACAACGTGATACCCAAATAAATAATTATGTAACCCAAATAAATAATTATGTAGGGACAACATGTTCTGATGAACGTTGAAAATCCAATAGTAGGTGAGAAAAAAGTGTATAGTAGGAGTGGACCATTACTTTTGCACATTTTATTGGAATATGACATTTAGGTAAGAAGGTGCAATGACAAGTAATGGAACACCTATATCTGATAACAAAATAAGAGATGCTATTGGTTGAGATATATAATCTGTATCAGCACGTACAAACCCTTTATGGGTCCGTTTTGGGTCCTAAAAAAACGGTTGGAGCCGCTCATTTGGTTTGAAATGTTTTGTTTACGGTCCCTACGAAAAGTAAGCTCAATCCAGTATCGGTTTGGCATTTATGGAAACATCCAACTTTGTTCCAGAATTCAAGTCTGAATTCTAAAGCAAAGTTAGATGTTTGGTAATCGCCTTTACCGATACAGAATTAATCTTTTCTTTTTGTTTTTGGTAAGAACTAAGAACCGTAAATAAAGTATTTTAAATAAAATAAGCGACTCCGATTATTTTTTTTAAGAAAAAAAAATGAGCCCTCAAAGAATTTGTACATGTTGGTATAGATTATATATCTGCACCGTTATCATTTCTGGTACCATGGCACCTCCACCTATGTCAGTAGCTCCGTCCCTGCATTTAGAGCAAATTACCATTCACACACTCCAACGACAACTTTCAAGATCGGACTAGAGAGGGATTATTTGGCCACTTGATACCTCATCTACGGGACTTTCCAATACCATCTGACGGGTGGTATTGGCTAATCCCAACCATTGGGATTGTTTTTCCCTTGTTGTGAATGATCAAAATGATTATTCACTCTTCATGCCATCGTATATCCACCCAAATCAAACAAAATACAATTAGTCCCTGTACAACCTTAAGAATAAAATCTCATCTAGGAGTATTATCCTAAGAACCCGATGTCCCCTTTATCGCCATTATTAATTTCATCTTTTATCCTTCCAAAAATAACGTGGTAATCAAATGTGCCCATAGAGATCACACACAGATAAAAAATAAAACATGAATCAGTGAATAATCCTCGAGCGATTATTCAGTGCTCTCATAGCGAAGCCACGTCGTGCTCCAAAACATTTTTTCATCACGCATGTGCGGTAGATAAAATCCTAGAGCACCACTTAGCGGTGCTCATAACGATTTTTCATAATCATAATCCATAGGGGTGTTTACACCATAATTTGGTAATTTAGTCTATTATGATCGACTGGGTCAAAATGTGACACGTGTCAACATGTTTTAGACTAATTAATTTAAATTCAATGTGAATCCTATTAAGGAAAATCAAGTGGACTGATCGACGGTTAGTAATTATTCAAATCCGGAACACATTTCGAAGCACAAGTCATAAGCAGATTGTGGATAAGACAGTTAATACAGGCAGTTAAAGCAATTACAACATTGGGAACGTGTAAGATCATGGAGCAAAATGAGGAAGTAACCGCCCAATTCAAACCAGAGGAGGGAATTTCATTTGGTTTGAATTTCAAGTCAAGGCTACACACTATAAATACAAGAATTGAAGACAGTTACAACCCCCAATCAATCACCCAAAGGCTTCTACTTTTATCTGTACTTTACATTTCTTGCTCTAGGAGTAGTTTGTAACGTAATTGTCTGTTCGATTGTGTTCTCATCGTCAATCGACTTATATCTCGAAGAATAATAAAGTCCATTTTGTTGTTCTTCTTTCATCTCCATTCACTTCATTAAATTTGCTTTCAGAGAAGTCTTGAAATACGGTAAGGAACCAAACTCTCCCATCACAAACACCCACATTACAGCATACACGTATAACAACTCTTAGTCGATTCGTCGACTATAAGTGAGAAAATAGACAAACAAGGGGCCACACGATTGGACGACTAATCTACCAAAAGGAAATTCATTGCAAAAGAAGGTGGGCCCATCGGTAAAATCTTTACTTTGATGGAGCGTACTTTGGTGAAGCGTAAAGTCATGATTGATGCGGTATAACCAAGGCCAAGGGTTTTATTACTCCTTTGGAAAATAAAGGATCCAACCAAAGAGAGTGGACCCCTTTGGAATCAAACCTGCTGCAATTTAGATGGTAGGGTGTGTGGTGATCCGATGCTGAGAGGGGAGTGATGAAAACGCGTAAACCGTACGCAGAGCATATGAATGGGAATGGCAACCGGACGGAACGGGGCGGGTCGCCCTGTTCGAGGGACGGATTTACCCGCCCGGACTGATCCGGTAAGAAATGAGAAAAAAATTATTGGCCCGAAAGCAAAATAAAAGGCAATAATTATATGTAATTAGTGGTATTTTAGTATAGCGCAAAAATAAAGTTATCTATATAATATGGAACAACTAGCGAATGTCCGTGCCTTAAGGCACGGCGCAACACATTTTGAAAAAATCTAAATCGAATTGCCATTTTTAGGCACGGCGCGACACATTTTGAAAAAAACAAAATCGAATTGTCATTTTTCTGGAATTTACCACCCCACCGATAAAGACAAAATCTCCTATAAGTCATTTTCTTAAATAAACTTCCAATAGGGTCCATTTATTCAAATTATGTACCATGAGAGTGGAAAAAGTACCCCACTTGATTCCACTGGGCTCTCCCTTGAGACTGCATGACGGTAAAAATCATAACATTGTCTATTAAAAAAGAACCACCAATGACAAACATGTTCTATTAACCATTCTCCTTCCCATTTTGATGCCAATGACCATAGCAAGAAGTAACTAATTACACGCAATAAGACTAAAACAAACACATGCCCATTTTAGCTTACACTTCAAAGGGGACATGACCAAGTCTATTATTTTTTGGTATGTACACAAATGACAGGAACCGCGTAAAGGCCGCATTGCCTCTCACATTCAGCCGCTACAATGTTAGCTGCAAGAAGATTTCCCTTTTGGAAATCACAATTGAGTGTTTCATATTAACACACCACCATTGAGTCTCGCCAACATAATCCAGAACATCAGTCACTTAATTAATTTGTTCCCCTCTTGTGGAGTGTGATTCATAGAGCTCTTACTACAAATCTGACAATTCTCAATCAGATTCCTATGAAGGCGATGAGGAGCTGGATTTTCTTTGGTTAGATTCACTACTTGCAGCAAATCCATCTCCATTTCTACTTGAGTCTCCCCTTGTCCGAGGATGCACTCCTGAATTCCATGCTCCTTTGTCATCCATAAGCACACCACCAAAGCCAACAGCTTCTTGATTACCCTTGGAGCATTGCAAGTATTCAATTTCACGTTGAACCACAATATGCAATTATTGGAATGTAGAATCATCAGTTTTTCAAAAAGCATTTTTTAAGTGCCATAAAAAAGGGCAGCCTCATAGCCAATATACCCGTACATGCCTTCCCCATTCGAAACCTTCCATATCTCCACATCTGAAAAATAAAATACGTTGAACTACATTATGCAATTAAGTTCAGAACTTGAGAAATGATTTATTCACACCTGAAACAATTAAAACCAAATCAAAATTTTGCCCAAATGAAATTGGACACATTAAGAACTTGAGAAATGATTTATTCTATTTATTCGTCCATTTCAAGTTTTCTCATATAGGCACATTAAGTTTTTGAGTAACTCAGTTAATACTCTCTCGAAACAAATAGCCGCTTCAATTCACACAACTATTCAACCCAATGGTCATTACAAAGGCCATTATGCATGCCACACTTGATACTAATGCTGGAAGGCAAGGTATTCAAAAGGGATTAAATAAAGCAGAGAAACTATCAGTAAAACTCCTTAGTAAAAGCCAATAACAAACCAAATAAATTTCTGAAGGCCCATAATTCTTTTTGTTAATTGTTCATGATAGTGAACTAAAAGCCACGTAAAGAATAAAAAGAAGGAATGGGCCTTATCTTAATTATTCAGTTTTCATCTATACACCATGAATGCAAAGTTTAACAAAAACATGAATTCTACTTATGAAGATTAAAAATCATGTTAGAAACCCAAGTTAAGGATTGACCAAAAGAATAAGAAAGGTACTGAATGAGTACACGTTTTTACCCCTGGTTGTTATCGTTGCCGTGATTTCGCTAGACGAGATGGAGGACAGAAAAGAAGAGGGGCCGAATCACTCCATGGTGCTGATGGGATGATGTCGGTGGTCATCAGTGGATGGGCCTACTGCTGCAAGGGGAGGTTCTTTGTCTTTGATCAGGGGCAAGGTGAGCGGTGGTGTGGGTGGACGATGGAGGAGACGTGTTAAAAAGTCGCTTCCTGCACGAAAGATAAAATTTTGGGTTCAATGTAGAAATCATCCATCTACAAATCTATCACAAAATGAATGAAGGAGAACCAATTTCAATACATGAACCACATATTTGATATGCATATCTAAATGTGGTCATAGTTCTCAGCTTTTAACATTTCTCATCCATAAAAACCGCAAAAACTGCATCATTGAAAAATAGTTTTGAGGCTCATGTCATGGAACTAAATTGGTATTGTCATCACAACTTTCGCCACTAACCACATCCTAACAACCACGAAACAAAAACATTTTGCTCCCAAAAGAATCAATTTGCTCTCCATTATCTTGGCGTTCTTTCATATAGGCTTTTTAACAAACACTACATATGCATCTTTTCCAGACCCGCACGGCTTACCAATCTGAACATGAAAATAACTTATCAAGCACGCAAGTATGAAACAATGGCTACTAAGTAGTCAGTCAAGTTCCACAAATAAGAACAGTATGAATTTTAGAATGCATTATGAATTTTCAACAGTATCAACAGTTTGATTTATAGCATGCACTATGAATTTTAGAAATGCAGTTCAAGATAGATGGTTGAGAGAGAGACGTAAAACTTTTGCTCCGATCACCGATGAAGGGTCACCCACTCATTGAAATGCAGTTCCCTTTGGTGGTTTCCCACCATTGAATCACAATACCAAGGATTTAGACAAATGAAATCAAACATGAAGCGAGAATTGAACTCCATAAATAAATGATGATGAGAGGAAAAAATCGTAGTACTTGCTCCGTTTGGTGCAAACACTCAGACTCGCCATCGAAAATCCACATGACACACCTCTGGTCTTAAACAATTGCTGCTAAAGAAACAACCACTTGGCTGCTGCTGCTGCCGAAGAACTCCCTCCGCCGCTGCCTACTAATCATGACTGAAGTGGAACTGATTGTCCGCCTTTTGATTAAGTACAGTATACATGAATGTTTTTTCCAATCCACAAAACTCATAACATCATCAAAACTAAAGGAGTAAAGGGCTTAATTTATCCAATGAGCACCTAGGACTTTCCAACAGATCACCACATCGTAAAAGAATAGTAGCTGAAAAGAGAATAATAACAAAAGAAAATTTTAAATTAGGCCCACAACACCACATGAGATTTTTGATTAAAAAAAAATTGACATAACAAAATATAAGAAAGGGAAAAATCACCGATATGGAAGTTTTAACTGGCTTTGAGCACAAAATTCATAACACTATTCGTGGAAAAAAAAACAAGCATCAACCATAGGTGGAGCTTTTAATCTAATTCCTCACCATCCCTAAGCTCACCATGGTTTGCCCAATGCTTGAAACAAATCACTTAATGGTTTTGATTCCCCCAACTCATCCCTACTAACACACCCATAGCCAAATCCAAGTTTTCGAAGCTCTAAGTTTTAAAAAATAAGCTGCTCGAATCAAATGACTCGATAATGGCTTTTACACTATAAAGACAAATAAGTATCAATACATATCTATAGATAAATGTACCCCTTTTGCCGGCGGAATGCCAACCTAAAGTTCTGATGTTGACCGCCGACGCTTTTGTCAACCCTTTGTTCCCTTTGAAAACCCATTACTCTGCAGTTTGCAGCCGCAGTTTTTTTAAACAGGATAAAAGCCAAATTCGAAAACCAAATTCAAATCCAAGATAAAAACCCTAATCTGGAATTCCAATAATGCTAACCAGGTTTAGTAATTTACCTTAGATCAATTGAACTCGAAAATAATGCGTGGGTGGATTTGCTCTTTCCGGTTTGGGAATATTTTGGCTTACTTGAATACATGGTGGTAGATGAGGCAGTCGGAAAAATAAGAGTTGCCACCCAGTAGATCAGTAGATGGAAGGTACAGAGAGAGAGAGAGAGAGAGAGAGAGAGAGAGAGAGAGAGCACGCACCTTATGGAGGAGTACTTCATTGGTGTCTGGCCTGTAGCAATCGGAGGTGTCGAGGAAGGTGATGCTGCTCTTGATCGCACGCCGGTCGGTGGTGGCTCGCCGCTCCAGTCGGTGGAGCTAGGAGAGCGATCGAAGAGAGGGAGACAGAAGGAGGGTGAGGTATGGGAATACGGTTAGGGTTTCACAAAATGTCTGCGTTTCTACGTTTCAAATTTTGGAAATCTAATCCTAGTTTTACCAAAATGCCATTTATGATAACCCTTGGATGGATCAAATATTTACAGAAATGCCATAGTAGAATGAATGGTAGAGATTTATGTAGGCATGAGGACAAATCTAGAGCGTTGGTTGTCTTTTGGATTCAAACACAGCTCTGTTTTATTATATAGATGGTTTTTGAATTATCTATATTTTGGACCATCAGATTTGTATATATTTTTTCTATAGCTGAGATTTACGGATAGTAAGACTAAAAATATACTCGGAAAGAATAAATATTTGGAAGAAGGATGAAAGAAAAAACTAAAATTAATGTTTCTTAATTTTATTCTGATTCCTAATTTTTGAATTTTCCTTACTTTCCTAACAGTTATCAGTAAAAAACGATAAATACTTATATGATATACTTAGGTAAAATATCTCGTGATTTAGAGGAGTAATAGATACGGTAAACGTTTAGTTACTTGAATCTACGCTATCAGAATGTGGTCTATTCAATCTACCCAAGTCCGAGTGTTGAACCTACGCTTTGATACCATTTTGTAACGCCCCAATTTTTTAAGGAATTTCTGAGGCAATAAAAATAATAAAATTTTATTGAAATAACTCCATAGCGACTCTAGTCTCAATTCATATCTCAAGCATACTCGATCTCTGCTTCTGGGCCGTTGCCCTTAGTCTTGTATGGCCAAGAAGTTAATAATAAAGCAAGAAACTTTTATCAACAAAAGTTTTGATAAAATAATATATATATAGGCTTGCATTAGTATTTTAAGAAATTAGATTAACAACTAATTACGTACAATAAATAGATAAAAATATTAGAATAATTATCATGACTTTAATAGGAGTCCTATGGTCCTATGTAAAATGTTTGGATGTCAAAAGTTGAGCTCGGATGGTCGTGAGATTATTTTAAAATAAAGATATTAACGAAAGTTGCCGAAAATAAAATAATTAGATAATAAATAATCTTATAAATAAAATATGTTGAGATTAACAAAGTTTCATCTTAGGATCGTAAGGAGTCTAAAAAAATTACTCGGGCATTAATAACAAGGTTTATAAGGTCGTAAAGTAATTTTGATTGGAAACACTTTAAAAATAATAATAAATAGTAAATTTAATAAAAGAAATATGAAATTAGCAAGATATCATCTTTGAGATGCGAGAAGTCTAGGAAAAATAGTTTGGGTGGTAAAAACGTTCTTGGAAAGGTCGCAAAGATTTTTCGTTTTTAAACTTTGAATGAAAACAAGTAAAAAAATATAATAAATAGAGAATAAAATAACAAATATATGATATTAACAAGTTATGATTCTTAAGGTGTGAAAAGTCTAGGAAAAATAGTCCGGGTGTCAAAAAACGGTTCGGAAGGTCGCAAAGTTGATTCGAACCAAAACAGTTCTCACCGCAAGGTCTGACCGGGTTGACCTTGCGGCCCGCGAGGTCGGAACCCTGATTTTTGCGGCTGGGCAACTCGAAGGTCACGGCCACAATGTCGCGACTGGAATTTATTTTTTTGTTCGTTCGGCTATGGTTTCATGCATGGGTTCACATGGGCTATATTTTAGGTCTAAAAATACATAATTATACTTAGAGGAGTGGTTGGAATGAATCATAAAACCTCGATTGGATCAGATTGATTCACAAACCGAAACTTGAATTTTGCGGAAGATGACTTCGGTTTTGGTTATGGAGGAACCTTGAGACCGAATTGGATGTCGTTTGGGGATGCTTTGAGTTGTAAAAAGTGTTTGGAACGGTCAATATGGGTTTTGGTTCGTTTTAGAGCACAAACCCACTTTTCTCTCTCTAAAACTCCATGGTTTGAGCTTTAATAGGCCACGATTTTCTCTTAGTTCTTACTTAGTGGAGGGTGGTGGTTGCAATGGAGAGCTCGTAGGTTGAAGTGATGAGGTATTTATAGGAGAATTTTGGATAAGGTGATAAGATGACATTTAATGGAGGTTAGGTTCATGGTACTTGAAATGGACAAATAGGAACTGTTTTTGGGGCTAGAGAGGAAACAAGAAATGGATATGAACGTATTTGAATTTCGGATCATGCTTGGTGATGAAGTAGTTTTTGGTTTGGGGCAAGAGGGATGAATTTTGTTTTTCTTGTAGAGAAAGGAAATGGAGGGAGTAATGGCTGGAGAGAAAAGGAGCTGTGGCAGGGAGGGAGAGAGACATTGCAGGAGAGTGAGGTGAGGGAGATGAGAGTGTGTGCATGCATGCACGGAAAAAAAAGAAGATTGCATGCATGTTTGTAAAATATATATATATATATATAAGTAATTGTATTAAGAAAATAATCCTAATAATATTATTATATATAAAAAAATTAGGTCAAAAATCCGGGTCCTTACATACACACATAGCTTTATGAGAAAGTCTAATTGTATAGATTTTATATTCGTACCAGTGGGTACAATCCCTTTTTGAACCCATATTGGGTCTTAAAAAAATGATTGGAGCTGCTTCTTTTATTTAAAATATTTTATTTATGGTTTTACAAAAAAATAAGTTCAATCCGATGTCAATTAAGGTGTCTACAAAGTTTGGATGTTTCGTAAATGAGTGGTTTCAATCATCTATACGAAATCCCGAGATGGATACCGCGTTGTACTCCAAATGGTGTACACATAATTTTATTGAATAATGTTACCGTTGTGACATCACAAAGGTGATGCAAATCACCATGATGGATATGCTTTAGTCTTAAAAAAAGTTGTACACACGTAGGTTTATGAGAAAGTCTAATTGTACATATTTTAGATTTATATCTGTACCAGTGGGTACAATCCCTTTTTGAACCCATATTAGGTCTTAAAAAAATGATTGAAGCCTCTTATTTTGTTTAAAATACTTTATTTATGATTTTTATAAAAAAATAAGCTCAATCTAATGTCAATTAAGGTGTCTACAAAGTTTGGATGTTTCGTCAATGCTCTTCGCGATATTAGATTGAGTTTATTTTTTGAAAGAACCATAAGTACTTTTAACAAAATGAGTGGCTCCGATCATTTTTTTTAGATTCAAAATGAGACAAAAAAGAGATTTATGCACACTGGTACAGATTTTTATATGTACCAATAGCAGTTGTTACTCGTAAAACTTTCGGTCTCTTTTTCTTTTCTTCTACTAGAGTGGTTTAGGTGGAAACTTTATATCCTACTCAAACCCAATTGATAATGAGTGGAGAGATTCTAAATGTTATTAAGTGATCACTTATTCCACTTCCAAGCAATGTGAGACTCTATTTCTTTAACATCCCTCCTCACGTGCAATCACGTTTGAGGTTTGTCACGCATGACCACTCTTTGGGTCATATCATTGTACAGCCTTCGATTGGTCTATCATCGTGGGGTGTGAATTGTGAATTTTTAAAATGTGGGGTGGAAGGAGTCCCGATCTGATCCCATGTGGAAACTTTATCTCCAACTCAAGCAAATGACTAGAGAGGTCTAAAATATTATTAAGTGATCACGCATTCTACTTCCAAACAATACGAGACTAATTGGTATAAAGTCCCAAAACCCTCGTCATAAAGGTATAGCTATATAAATCAATACTGCGCAAATGATAAGCCCAATTAATATTGGCCCAGGAGTCCAACAAAAGCCCAAGAGATGTGTCCTTTTATTTCAAACTGGCCTAAGAGATATGTCGAGCCGAAGAAAAAAGAGCCCAAGAGATAGCTAACGTGCTTTCTTGGTATATTATTGCTTCTTCTTCTCTTTTTTTTTCCTATTTAACAAATAAAATTTTCATTCATTACAAAGATAATAAAATGAAAATGTTACAATAAGAAAAAAAAAAAAAATCATTCTACTAAGAGAGCCTCGAAGAGTACACAATAGTAGTCAATCTCCTTCTACTGTTGCTACTCGCGAAATCTCAACGTACCCCACAGCCTCTTAAAACACCAAGAGCTAGCTTCACAAGCTAATGCATGAGCCACAACCAAAACACCACCCAAAAAGCTTCAAAACTCATCCATTGCCTGCATTGCGGCTGCCACAACTAAACACCTCAGTTTCGCCATGCCGCTGCCTCAAAACAATCCAAAAATTCAGCCCCCAAACAGCACCTAAACCCGGATCCAGGCACCTTGTAGTGAGCAAAGTCACTATAGGGTTGCAGTGAAATTGAAGTGAGCAAAGTCACTACAGGGTTGCAGCGCGCAATTTCAATCGTGCAAAAGTGTTTTCAACGGTTGGTATTAAAAAAAATACTCTTCCATGGAAGAAAATAACTCTTACCTGAAAAAAGCTTGTTTTAAATTCGGACTGTTGATTGCTAAAATGCTCACTGTAATTTTATAGTGACTTTGCTCACTACAGGGTCCTGAGTCCAACCAATCCCCTAAAACATCCCTTAAAAAAGCCTCAAATCTGCCCCAGAACAGCACCAATTAAAGCAGTCACTAAATCTGCCTTTAATAAATCAACCCGCAATTAGCCCCCAAGCAGCACCCAAATCCAAAACAACCCCTAATACAGCCCTCACACAACCCCAAAATCAGCCTAAACAGCCCCCAAGTTGCCATAAGAAACTAATGCTCTCTCCCCCTCAACTGGTTTTTCACTTAACATACACAAAAAAACATTTCAAATTTCCCCTTACATTTAAATTTACTCTTTTACTGCAATTTTTATATGGAAAATGATTTTCACACCCCCTTTTTTTATGAATGCACTACATTTCTTGTCTTTCAATGAAAATAACTAAAGGATAAAAATTGGAATGGGAATGCTTGCATTTAGTAAAAAAGAGAGTGCAAAAGTCACTACCCTTTTAAAATTTAGTACTCCCTCCGTCCCAATAATTGTTTGCTTATTACAGGAATTCTCCAAATTCATTGACTTGAAGACTTTGAGTTGAAAAGTCTTTAGATTTCCAAAAGTACCCTTTACAACGGTAGAATACTAACTTTAATTAGTTGTGATACAAAGGGGTTAAAATTGGAATTTTGGTTTTTTTGTGGTTTCTTGCCAACAATTTTGGGACAACCCAAAAAAGAAAGGTGAGCAAACAAATTGGGACGGATTGAAATTTAGAAGGATTTTTTGGAGTGACTTTTCGAGTGGTGTGATTGTGTCACACCTGTTCACATGTATATGTTTTTTTTATTATAATTCTTCCAATATTTGTTCTTCCATTTTTCTCCTTTTTGTGTCATACCGACGCAATCTCACGAGGGAATTGATGCACCACGGTGGCATACAGATTCTTGGGACCACTAGCCAGATATTTGGTTACTAGCTAAATATCTTGTAGAAAGTAATAATTTCTAAAATTGTCTCATAGTAAGTAAATATCTTGGGATATTTGTATCTCCCTTCAATAATTAATCTGCGAGAGAAGAAGAACAATGCTGCGTACATTCCTATCGACCACTCTTCTCACACATATGTGTCGGCCACATACATTTAATTACGGGATGAGCTTCACACATATTTGAAAAAGGAGTGGTCGGGGAGTGGTACTTTTTATGTTTTTATTTTTCAAAACAAAAACATGTACATATGCTTCTTTTATAAACGCCCTTCAATTGCCTTGAATTTATACTACTAGCATTTTTCCATACCAATTCATTGGATTAATCTTGAATTCATTTCTCTTGCATATAAATTCATAACATTTGGACATGAAGATTATCAAAAAAAATAAAATAAAAAATAATTGGACATGAATTCATTGCATCGGCTTTGAACATTCAAAACATTTCTTATGATTGTGTATTAATCATGCTACGAAATTTTAATTCATGTTATTAATATCTATGCAAATGTTATTGATTATTTATACAAAAGTGATGAGTTTTACTACAAAATGTCCAAAAAAATTCCAATGAATGAACTACTGTACACTTCCCAATAATCAATACTATGGGTACTTTTATCTCAAGAAAAAATATACGGCAGTACTTTCTATAATTGTCAAGAAAATAGTACGCACCACATGTTTTTTTTTTTTTTTTTGTGTTCAAATGTGTGAGATTGACCATCCTCAACATCTTGATTAGAACATTGGTATGAGATTCCTTCTGTATACATTCCCTAATAGATTTCGAGGAGATATATCATTTGTGCAGACTACAAAGTCTCTCTCTCCTCGTCTCTCTCGTTCTGTCTCTCTCGATCGATCCGTCTAACGATGACTTGCTACTATATATGGAAGTCGATGATATTCCCGTCTAAACATATTTTCACCTTTAATTGTGTACGGTACCTCTATATTAATCATTTTTGGTGGACGTACCTATGTAGCAAGTAGTTTTCAACTACTAGATCAATCATGTCAGATTTTTAACGGGAGAATCTCTAATTTACCATGATCGTTAGTTAATATATTTTAGAGGCTACTTCACCCAGCCAATTGGTTTTAGGTTAGAATTCTTCAAGAAATCTAACATGGTATCAGAGCTAGGTTTTGGGTGACCTCACCTCTCGTGGGAAAGTCTCTGTTATCTCCGTCGTCCGAGTCAATCAGTCAGCTCCTGGTCTCCTAGTCTGTCACCTCCACGTGCATCTGAGCTGCACGTGAGGGGGAGTGTTAGACTTGCCCCGTATCGCTCATTTAAGCCACCAAAGCTTGGTTAATATATTCCAGAGGCTACTCCACCTATTGTCAATTGGTTTTAGGTTGGAACCCTCCAAAAAATCTAACAACACGTTTGAAGATCATTTGGTACAATGATCGTAGTACACAAAATATGTATAGATCAGGACATTGAGCCTTGAAATTACGTCTAGCATTTAAATTGCATTAATTGGTTGTGGCCTTTCTGGCCAGTGCACCTCCAGTAACAAAAAGGATTAAGCATATCTATCTATCTATCTATATATATATATATATAGAGAGAGAGAGAGAGAAATTTTCAAGTGAGGGATCCTTCATTTTGTTAAAATGAGGAACTTTCATTTCCCGATCAAATTTTGAAAATCCGAACCGTTCAATGTGTGCAGAACGTAATTAATTTTAAGGGTCCCCGCGAGAAATCAGCAAAAAAAATGACCGGGAAGGGCGTCATCCGAGCAGTTTTTTTTGAACCATTCAATGAAAACTGCTCGGATGAAGCCTTTTCCGGTCATTTTTTTTGCTGATTTCTCATAGGGACCCTTAAAATCACATTCTGATCACTTTGAGCGGCTCGGATCATTAAAATTCAATCGGAAAGGGGAGTCCCGCATTTTAATAAAATGAGGGATCCCTCACCGGAACCTAACTCTCTCTCTCTCTATATATATATATAAAGACCGGGTAGTGGAGCACGTGCCCTCATTGGAATTTTATTCCATCCTTTCTCTTCATTTTTTTTCAGATGAATTAGCACCTTTAATTGTCTCAACACAGTTACCTCATACAAGCTAGCTTCTCCAAAATCTAATCAAAACCCAACTTTCAAACACTAGCCTAGCCTTCATTATTCTTCAAAGCATAATATATAACAAGTCGCTAGTAACATTAATGGAGCAGTAATTTTGTAGTATTAGGGTAGTCGATCTTCTTCTATCTAAAGTTTCTGGTCATGGGTTTGTAGTCGTGATCTTTTGTTATTTAATCTCGATTGGAGAACGTCGTCGGCCTATTTGGGTGAGATAGCATGTCCCCATTTTCAATCACACTTTTTTCCCGTGACAAAAAACTCTTTCTATTACACTTTTTACCTATGATAAAAACCCTATTAAAATCGAGATACACTTGGTACTCGGCATTAGGATAAAGGGATAAGATAAGATAAGAGATAATATGAATAATGGTTAACTCGCATTGCTCAACTCCCCATATACCACACATGTATTCTTAGACGTAGCCTTTTTTTTTTTTGTCAAATTCAATTTTTTCCAATATTACTCTCTCCGTCCCAAAATGATATTCTTGTATGAAAAGACTTGCAATTTTTGACTAAAAAATTAAGTACTTTCGTTTATAATTTTTTGCACCAAGAAACTCGAAAAATTATGTACGAAAATACTTTATATATATTTTTATTCAAAAAAAATACACTTCTTTTCGTAGAGGACTATCCAAATGGGACAGAGTGAGTATATTTTAGTAGAGTTCGTAAAATTCAAGTTACTTGAATTGAAGCTCTCTTGGTGCATTTGCTTTTTTTAATCTCATTCTTTCAATCTTTATGATAATGAGAATTTCTTTGCCGGAAATTAGTTATTGGAAAAAGAGCCAAGAAATATATCTTGAGTGGGGCCAAGAGTGAAACCCCGCTGCTAGTGATCGATCGATGCATGAGGGTGGTACCCCCATAAAATTACAACTTCTCTCGTGAGAGTGAGTTTTAAGGCCGAAATTCATCATTCACGTCCACTGACATATTAACTGGAGCAGAATGGTTTACTTTGCACCATCTCCAGAAGCCTCCACTAATCAAATTCGACCAATATGCATGAGAGAGAGACAGAGACAGAGAGAGAGAGAGAGAGAGACGAAAGCAACCCTCATGCAGGGACCACCTACAAGAAGTTTAAAGTTTAAACTTCAAACAAAGAATAATTGAGCCATTGGGGTTACATAAAACCAAAGAACGTCCCCTTCACTATTATGTGGAGAGAGAGAGAGAGAGAGAGAGAGAGAGAGAGAGAGAGAGAGAGCCATGGCCCCTGCATGGCAGCATGGGCCGAACCGCACCAATTAATTAGACCCACAAAGGTATCAGAAGAAAAGGAAAGGGAGCCAATAGCAAGGAAGAGACTGAGATAAACTTCAAAAACTCAACCAATGAGCACCAAGATAACGCCACCCTCGTTGGTCCCACAATTAAGCTAGGGCTCTCTCAACCTCTCTCTCTGTACAAAAACCTTCCAAAAAAGTGCATCAATATTTCTCAGACCGACCTTAAGCTTAGAGACTAAAAGCCCTACCCTCATCGGGTACCACACTCCCCATCACAATAATTGCAACCCATTTCCAATTTGTGCCCTAAATTTCACTTCCACTCTCCCCACTTCATCACCCATTCCACTTCATTTTTTTCAGCTGTTAAACTTCTTTCTCCCAGTTTGATATCTCATCTCTCTCTCTCTTTTATTTCTCTCCATGATCACTTCAAAGAAAGCTGCAAACGCCGTCGGAGGCAAGACGGCGCGGGCCTGCGACAGCTGTCTGCGAAAACGGGCACGGTGGTACTGCGCGGCCGACGACGCTTTCCTTTGCCAAGGATGCGATTCGTCGGTCCACTCGGCTAACCAGCTAGCCAGCCGGCACGAAAGGGTTAGGCTCGAGAAGGGGGCTCCTAATAAGCCCGTGTTTGGCTCACCGAACACACAGAATTCTACGCCGGCTTGGCTTCAAGGGTTCACCCGTAAGGCTCGAACCCCGCGCCAACCCAAGCCAGCCAAGGCCATATATGGCTCTGCGTTCACAAACCCACTTGCTATAGTCCCGGAGATTGGTTGTGAAAATTCGCCCAATGAGAGCGAAGAGCAACTGCTTTATCGGGTCCCGGTTTTCGACCCATTTGCCGCGGAGCTATGTAACGCACCAAACAACATGGCGGATGCATTGGCATACGAAAGAGAGGGAACTGCCACGGGAGGCGGCTTCGCGGTTTCGATGAGAGATGAAGGAGTAGTATTACGCGACGAAGCGTGCGATATAGATTTCGATACTCTCAACGGATTAATTCTTCCATCGGATATGGAACTCGCGGAGTTTGCAGCCGATGTTGAGAGCCTACTCGGGACCGGACTCGACGAGGACTGTTGTGGAATCGAAGGGTTAGGCTTAGGGTCAGGTGTAGGGTTGTTAGAGTGTAACAAGGAAGATGACGATGATGATGATGATGATATGGGTAATTTTTTCGTGGAAAGCAGAAAAGTTAAGGTTGAGGATGATATTAATGAGGTGGAAGAGGTTGTTGATTGCCAAATGGAAATGGGTTTTGATTTAGAGAGGGAGACTATAGATTGGAACTTTGATTATGAAGTGAATGGAGAAGAGGAGGAAAAGATGGTGGGTGGTATAATGGATGGAAGGAGTGGATTGAAACAAGAAGAAGAAGAAGAAGGAGAAGAAGAAGTGAAGAGGAAGGTGATTTTGAGTCTGAATTATGAAGGGGTAGTTAGTGCTTGGGCTAGCCAAGGCTGTCCTTGGACTGACGGGATCCGACCGGAGCTCAACGCCGATGGTGGCTGGCCCGACTTCATGGTACTACTCGATCTCCCTCCCGTCATGTCTTCTGCGTAACCTATGAACATATGCATACATATTTTCTTTCTTCTATATAATTGTGTGTATAGGCGAGCTCACGTGCAACTTGAGTAATCCTTGATCCCAAACTTAATGACCAGGCCTTAGATTTGAATATGGCTGGTACATATCCTATTGGCTGCAACGAAGCGGATTACCATTACACTCTGGTATACCGGTGCTACCAAACATTCACTCCAGTAAAGGTCCCTTCCTAATATCCATGGCTTCATATGCGATTTTTCGTTTGCTTCACAACCGATATGGGCCACTTCAAGCAAAGCCGCGCCGGCCCTGACTTTTCGAGGCTTAAAACAAGAATTAAAAATAGTGCATGCCTCTTTTGTTGGATTATAATAAGAGATAATAAAGTAGGAGGGGACTTTACAATTCATAATTTTTTGGAGGCCTAAAGTGACCGCAACACTTACTTTAACTCAAGACCGGCTTGACTTCAAGTGCTCTAGCACCAAAATCGATTTTAATAGTTTCAGCCTTTCAGGTCCGTTATACCCGATTCTCGCTAGTTATTATTTGACACTCGCTGCTACCGTTCTCAGTACGCAGTCCGCTACTGATATTAAAACCTTGGTCGACCAGGCTAATATGTAGCTCTAGCCTCTAGGGTTTCTTTGATTGAGGGTCAAATCTGCCAGCTCGAGAGTATAAGCCCTTTTCTTGGGTGTAATGCTCTCGTTCGACCAACACTTTGCTTCGCCTATCATATCTTTTATTTTATTTTATTTTATTGTCTTCAATATAAAACACACATAATACAATACAAATTTAGAACTTTACATGCATATTGATTTCCAATGAATTGTTTCTGCTTGGTTCATTTCATTTCCTTCCCTATATTTTTGCGTTGGAATTTTTCTGGTAAACAAAGTAAAAATTTTCTTTGGGTTTTCATTCATCCTTTTTTCGGAACGCTTTGAAAACACGTACGTTTTCAATGCAGGAAACTCCAAAAACACACTTATACGGAGTTTCAGGAACTTCTTTCTTTTCTTTTTTGGCTCGACTTCCAAAACTTCTTTTTGCAACAAAGAAAAAAACGATTTGGATGGAGATAATTACATGGAGGAGGCTAATGATTTCGAGGAATGGGTTTCTCTTTTCTTTAGATTTTTAATTAATTTTAAGGTTTTGTCCCTTCGGATTGTTCTTGTCTTTTGGCGTTGGTTTGGTTTTTGATTGTAGGTTTCAGGATTTTTTAGGGTGTGCGGTGAGCTTCTTGCATTCCTTTGGTTTAGGTTTTCAGGTGGTGTTTTTGCCGTTGTACTCGAAATCCGTTTAATTTTTGTTACCTTCTTCAAAGATTAATAAAATCTATTTTGCCTAGAAGAAGAAAAAAAGAACAAAAACAAGGACGAGTGTTCTTAAACTCTTCAATGCTTTTATTTTATTTTATTTTTTGATGCAGAAAACAAGAAAACCAAAAACATTAATGTTGTCACAAGTTCTTAGGGTTCGAGTGATGAACTTTTGTCATAGCTAAGATCCATCCATTAGTCCATCGAATGATTGTGATTAACACAAATTAAGGTGGTATGAGAGACTTATGGGTTCAAACTTTTTTCAGGGTTATTCTCATCCATACGGAGGAGTAGGAGGCAGCCACGTGAGGGGTGGCGACGACGGAGGCCGAGAAGCTCGAGTTTTGAGGTACAGAGAGAAGAGAAGGACAAGATTGTTCTCGAAGAAGATAAGGTACGAAGTCAGGAAACTCAATGCAGAGAAGAGGCCAAGAATGAAAGGCCGATTTGTCAAGAGGACACCCTTTTCTGTGCCTTCTTTTCCCAGTTACCTCGTCAACACCAAGTAATTTGTCGACTTTACCAAAGTTTGAGTATTGTTATGGCTAATTTGGAATGAAGTTAAATTACGTCGGCTTTTAATGGCCTATGATGCAATAGTATGGAAGTATGTTACAATAACATGTAGTTACTTTGGCTTTCAATGGCCAATGAAGTTACTTTGGTCGGTTGGTTTCTTGTCTTGGGTTTAGTTCTCGGGTGGCGTTTTGCCGGTGTGTTCGAGATCCGTTTAATCTTTGTATTTTTCTTCAAAGGTTAATAAAATCTTTTTGCTTAGGAAAAAAACATGGAGTACATCTCTCTCTAAAATAGTCATTAGGAAATTTGAATTCTGGATATATTCAAACTTTCATTGGGCTAGACACATCAGATCTCATTTATTCCTACAAGATGTCATCTCTTTGGGAACTAGGACGAGCAAGGAAAAAAAGAGTTATAGGAGCACATCAATTTGTCACACATCAACCACACCTCTCTCACATACATGTGGTTCTAGCATATATTGTGAAATTCTCACACATGTATGTGAGAGAGGTGTAGTTAGGGTGTAACTGTAACGCCCTAAATTTTGGGTACGTTAAAAAGACAATTTTATTGAAAATCTAAATAGAGTCTGGCTCATTATTACATCATAATCTCCATAATTACACAAAGGGAGGGAAACTAAGATTCCTAACTACAGCTCCGTCTGCTCTTCCATCCTAGCCAGCTCTTCAACTCCAAAGGCCTCCAAGCTGTACAGCTCACCTTGTTCATCTATAAAGTCTGACATATTATACCAGCGTCGCCTCCAGTATAATATGTCAGGGTCACCAAAGATAACATCATGAGCTACAGGAGCTCAATAGAATAATCTATATCCACTAACTCTTTAACTTACACACATTAGATCATAATATTAACGATTTCCACATAGTACATGTATATATAACAAAAACAGTTAATAATGATATAACCACATTTACTATTCAACTATCATTGGTGTCTATGAATTCTGAGTTTCTCCTACGCGTCATTTCGTAGACCGTGTCACTGGTTTCACTTTTCATTTACCAAATCAACGTTTTCAAATCCGTTTTACACACCCAACATCGGTTCTGCCGTTCCGGTCTCCCGAGTATCCTCACAATGGTTCTGCCGCACCGGGTCCCATTGGCACACAAAATTTGCATTGGGTCCTTTCCGCGGATAACCAAGTTATATTACCAATGAGGCTACCACATCAGGCCCCATTGGCAATCTTCACAATGGGCTACCAAGTCTAGCCACATTGTGATTTTCACAATCCACAAAATGGGCTACCAAGTTCGGCCACATTGTGATTTTCACAATCCACGCAATGGGCTACCAAGTCTGGCCTCATTGCGAATTTTCATTCACACAACGGGCTACCAAGTCCGGCCACGTTACGGTTTCTACAAATCCTGACTACCAAGTTCGGCCACATTGCGGTTTCAAAACATACCTTGCCATTAACACATCCTAGGTATCATGTTTCTACTTTCTCAGTTTATGTGTCTCGTTTTCATGCAATGACTCCGCGGTAGGACTTTTCACATATATAATCATAAATCATTCATTGTAATCTTGAAACTAAACTAGCAAGATCATCAAACTCTATATTACTAATCATGCTCAAATCACCACTTAAAGTATAACGCCATATGTACGGACGCCTTTGGAGTGAAAATCACTTATGCTTTATCGCACATCAAGGCAAACAATCATAGTAATCACGTATACATGCTCATAACCATCCTAAAGATCAAAATACGAATACTTTCAATCAAACGATAAATTCCTATCTTTCAAAATTCGTTCTTTCCTCCTTTGTGGAAAGTTCCAAAACAACATATGTTTATTGGAGTAAAAGCTGATTAATCCACATGTTCATATATCTCTATTAGCAAATATAAGATTATTAACTAACATGCATTTCAAACGTACAAGTAATATACAACTTCTAGTTATACTTAGAGAAGTGAGTAAGGATAATCTACCGTTCTTCTTGGCGGTAGGGCGGCTATGGAAAGTAAGTCGACTATTGAATGGAGTGACTTCCTATGATAAGCTTCCAGTAGCTTTGAAAGAAAAAGGTTTCTCTCGAAACTAGTTCTTGACTAAACTACTAAACTTTTTGGACGAAAGATGGTCGAGTGGTGGTTTAGGATGAGTTTTTTGAAAAACTTCAAAAACAACTCAAGAACGAGAAGAACAAAGAACAAACTCAAGAATTTTAGAGAGAGAAGTTGGAAGGCTTGAAGGTGTGTGTTGAATGGTAGGATGGGGGGTGCTATTTATAGCAAAAATCTTAACTTTCATTGGCAAGACCAACTTCTATTACCCAAGGAATAAAATTTTCCCTAGCAATTATTGTCCAATAGGTAAATGGGCAATTATGATAGGTATGGCCTTGTCTTGTCTTAAGAGAGAACAAAATAAATGGTTAGGATTATGTTTAAAGAAGCCTAGAAATGAGTTGTCAAGCTTGAATGTGAAGTTGGCTAAAAGGGTTGCTTGCTAGAGTGAACAAATCACATGCACACACTTACACACTTTCTCTTTCTCTTCCTATCCTCTCTTTCTCGGCCTTCTCTCTCTATCTCTCTCTCTCGTACTAGGAGTATATATATACATTTATATATACCTAGAGAAAAATCTAGGAAAGTTGTCCTTGAAGAAAAATTAGGTTTAAGGCTATTATTCTAGGCTTGCATGCATGACAAGTCTAGGACATGATGAAGGGTTCTAATGATTTGTCAAATCTATATACTTATGGGATTTTGGCAAGTCTTATTCCTATTACTCAAAGGATAAAGATTACCCTACAAATTATTACCCAATGGGTAATGAGATAAGGATATACTTGGAAGATGTAATAAAGTCTTGAAAGGACTAATCATGAGAGTGAAATGATTTCCTAGTTTAGGGTTGAAGAGGTTCAATTAGGGTGTAGAAAGGTTCACAAGGTTCATCTAGGGTTAAGAGAATGTAACGAAGTTGAAATGGTAACTAGGTTTTTCTAACTAATTGGTTGAAAACTAATTCTACTTGCCATGTAGGATTTCTAGCTAAGAAATATAATTTTAAGATTTTATCTCACTCACTAAGAGAATATACAAAGTGCTTCTACAAGCATACTTGTCTTTAGAAAATGACTAGATTGTTTGATGCGAAAAGATATAATTTTATAAGCCTTAAATCTAATTATGACGGATTAATAGAAATTAAAAAAAAATTTAAAAGCAAATCCAAGTAATTAAAATAAAATTCAAATATTTAACTAAATTTTTATTTGCCGAAAATCAGGATCGTTACAGTAACACATTGATGTGTCTCTACCATTTCCCTTCAGACAAATGATGAGGTGGTGGGTATTTTTAGAAAATTGGTCTATAGGGGGGAAATCGGAAAGACACAAACCTAAAGCTATCTACAAATGGGCAAGCTGCAATTTCATTATCTATTTCCTTTTAAATGAGGCTCAAACAGTATATGATATTAATAAGTCGTTAGGAGTTTGATATACAATGGGGATGAAGGGAAAGTCATTAGTAAGATTGCTCATTTGAAGGAGATTGATGAAGAGCGGTATAGAGCCATGCTGGCCAAGGATGGATGGATCCTAGATTAATGAGGTAGTGGTGTTGGGTTTAGGAGGAAGCTAGGGGTGAGGTTGGGTGTTTTTAGTTGGCCTCTTTGCCAACCTTTTCTTAATTGGGTGATGGGCAACCATTTGATTGGCAGAGATCGAGTATGGATGTCATTTGTTGTGATTCTTGTCCTTTGTTGTGATAACATCTTGTCTCAAATTCTTTTAAATTATCTGTAAACTTTTTTTTCTGAGATTAAGATGGCCGGCCCAAGAAACTTGAAGGCCCTGGACGAAATTGTGGGATGGAGCCCTAGATATTTATGGAATTATAACTATAGAAATGTTTCTTTATATTACGAGATTTCAATCTTTATAGAGCACATTACATGTTTTGGTTCTGGTGGCCAAAGTTGTTTTCTTGTATCCTACTCGAACTTAACAGCTACACTTAAAAACCTCCACAATACACAATGTACATTTATCCAATCGCAAACGAGTACCAATCACACCAAATTATTCGTCTCGATGAGATGATTCCAATGTGGGGTGTTTTTGAGTTATTGAGTATTGAGTCTTGGTTATTGGTAAAAATTGTTAAGTTTGGTTATGAAATGAGTGGAATTTGATTATATGCTAAAAGACTTGTAACTTTGTTTATTATAATTTGGGGTGTTTTTTTAAGTATTATTGTTAAATTTGCTTATCCACACTCATTTGCTTATTACAATGAGAATGCTCTTATAGGACAAATTAGGAACTTTTGTTTCTAAATGAGAGTTGGGGTTGAACAATTTTATACAGTATGTTTCTGTAAGGTATCTGAAACTTTGACAAATCAATTCCTCACTGCTAATTTCAAACTTATAGCAACAATGAAGATTTCGTCATCATATGGTATTCTAATACCTAAGTTGGTCTCAACTCAAGAGAGAAAGAGTACAGTACTTTGTGAAGATATTAATGACATAATACCTCTTTGGGTATATTGTGTATTTTTTGATAAGCACACAATATTGTATATTATTGTGCTTAATATATCTCATTTTCTATATAATTATGTTTATTGTTAAATATTTTAGATGATACTGCGCGTAAGGTATGTTTCTCTTAATTTCAGGTAATATTTTACGATAAAGTGTTGCTGTTGACATCCAATTTGGCCCGCTCAATCAAGCGCGCAAAAATGACACCGATATCATCATCATAAAGTCCAAATAAAAATAAGAATTTTAACTGTATTCGGATCCCAATCGAATAACGTAAAAAAGAAAAGTCAAGAGCATCACAGAACAATGCGCATCGTGTGTGCCTCTTATTTCATCTTCTACACGTACGGAATTGGAAATGCAACTTGAAAGCTTCACTTTTATGTGCCAGGAAAAGAATAGCTGGATGAAGACAAATAGATAATATCATATATAGTATTATAATATGTTATGCATGATAATGCAATTGCATGGTATGATACAGTAGATGACATTAATATGCCTTGACTTGGCTGCCAGCAACAAGCCCATTTTCTCTTACTTTTTCTTCATTTTTTGTTTTGTTTTGTTTGTTGCCTATAAAAGTAGCCAATGAGTGAATAATAAAGGAGATACGTTGATAATCAGTAGGAGTTTTCTCTCTCTCTCTCTTCTCTCAAGCCAAAAAAATGCGAGAGTCTTCTCACTCTAGCATACCTTTTTTTTCCAGAATTTCTCTTTTTTCCTTAGTTTTCTCAGTACTCTTTAGAAGCATTTAGGGACTGGCCCTTGTAATTTGCATTGTAATATTTGTTGCCTGAAATAAGATTGTAGTTTTATAATTTTCCTTTCGATTTTTTTCCAAATTGTTAGACTGTTTAGTTCTTAGTTTAAATTCTTAAAAAGTAAAGATTGAGGTTTTGTTGTGAGTATTCGCAAGCTACTCAGCTGTTTCTCATACAAATTTAAATTTAAGGTTAATATTAGTTTGAATCCCTTAAAGGTTGAGAACGGAATGCCTTTGGCTTACCTCCGCTGTAAACATCTTTCTGGCACGCACTAGTATCGATCTTTCATATTCACGTAAATAATAAGTAATTATGTTTTTAGTAGTTTTTAACTTTTCCTTAGCAAGTCCTTTGTCAATGGAGGGGTAGTCGTTATGGGCTTGGCCCTGGGGTGAATACCATCCTATGGCCTAAGTACAAGGGCGGTACTGTGTATGGGCTACAGTAGGCTGTAGCCCAGGTGGTCTTCAAAAAACCAAAAAAAAAAATTATATGTAAAAACACAGCCCATAAAATGCCTAACCCATTTAGCCCAACCCATTTTTTACAGCCTAGTCTAATTGTTGAGATAAAAACACACAACGCACTACGTTTTGTCACTCCCTCGTCAATCGTAATTCCCGTTCTGTCATCTATATATTACACCTAGACAAATGCCCTGAAGGCCTGAAGCAACGATTTCAACAGCGATGTTCGAAGGGTTTGATTGGCGACTGAACTGATACTCCGAACCGGACGAACTCGAAAGCATGTGAAAACTAATTTGCGCAACAAAATGGAGGATGATTTTCTAGTGGATTGTATAATTATTTACATCGAAAGAGATCTTGTCCAAGACATCTACTCATATTTGATAATAGATGATTTCTATTTTGTGAAACATCTTAGGGTACAACTTCGATAGTGTACGTTTTTTTTTACTTCTCTTTTATTTATTTTTGAACATTTACATGTGTGTATATATATATACAGTAATCTTCTAATAAGGGCACCCTTACCGTATTACGGTAAGAGCTTCCCCTTTTCTTCTCTTTTCTGACCAAATTTTGATGATCTGAGCCGCTCAATGTGTTCAGAACGTGATTTTAACGGTATCCGCGAGAAATCAGCAAAAAAAATTACCGGAAAGAGCTTGATTTGAACAGTTTTTATTTGAACCGTTCGATAAAATACAAACAAAAACTGCTCGGATCAAACCCTTTTCGGTCTTTTTTTTTGCTAATTTCTCGCGAGTACCCTTAAAATCACGTTCTAAACACATTGAGCGGCTCGGATCATCGCAAATTGGTCGGGAAAGGGACGTCCTTACCGTAATATGGTAAGGGCGCCCTTATTAGAAGTTTTGTGTGTGTGTGTGTGTGTATATATATATATATATAAAAGTTTGCCTCTTTTTGGTTTATATATATGTAATTTGGATTAGCCCAAGGTAGATTTTATTCCTGGTTCCGCCCTTGCCTAAGTAATTCGATAATTCTCACCGTTAAAATCAATTGTATGTGAATGAGTGGTTGAATTTCTCCTTAAATCGATTCGAAACTCAAAAGTGTTAAGCCTTTCATTATGCGTCGATAGTTAACTCTGGCACGCATAATGCTTGGGTCGATGTCCTTTTGAGGGTTCGACAAACTCAATAGATAAATTCTATCGCACTTAGCATAATCTTCCGGTCGAGCACACAAAATACCTGTGGGACTCGATTGTGTAAATTAGTGAGAATATTGAATTATTTAGGTTATAGGTGGTGTAAACCCTTGGCCCGAGCCTATCATTTAAATACTTACAACCATAATTTTAGTTTAATCTAGAATTCACCAAAACAATCACCAAAAACCAAGGGTTGGCTACCTACAGCTACAAACCACCACTTAGACCGATTAAGCATTTCACTCCGATAAACCGCTCCCTGTGGATCGATCTTGGTCTTACCGAGTTATTCTGCAACCGACTTGAGAGCCCTACGCTTCAGGCTAGACACCCAGGAATACTATCTTTGGTCGCAAGCACTTTTTATCTAGAGAAGACTAGACTTGAGTTATAAGTAAGATTGTGTTTTTCACAACGTTATAGTTTATAATAAGCGTCTCTCGAGAGGGACATCATGCACTACGACTTCTGGATGGCACCTGGGCAGGGGCCACGTGATTGAGTCGTCTCGCTTGGCGCCGATGTGGCTTCACCCTATATTCCATATCAGTCAAACCCAATTCCTTGCCCCGCCCTCAATGCCTACTTGTTGGGTGTGCAGATTTTATAGGTCAGATGTTCAAACTCGATGGGCTAGGTATTCGAAGAAGTGGGTTGAATTTGTATTTGAAACAGAAATAAAAAAGCTATTTATGTGAATACCTTATGCATTGCGGTTTCCCTATGGATTTGTTTATTTTGGTGAGCATTACATGTTCTGACATAGAAAATTGAGAATTGTAGAATGTTTGAGGTTGAATATCTTTCAATAGACTCCCCCGAAATTGAAATCCTGGCTTTGCCACTGATAGAAAGTGATGGAGGGAGAAGGAAAATCTCAGATCAAAGATCGAAAGGAGCACAGTCACTAGGGTTTCAAAAGTCTAATGAGAGATATACTCTCGGTAGAAAGAGAAAAGGAGCTGTTTGTTCAAAGTTCGAATAGTATCTTTTTTAGCAATAAACATATCCAATATCATAAGCAACTATGCATGACAGAAGGCTTAGTTACCATACCTCACCCAATAACACATGGAAAGGTTTAGAGTTAGTTTTTCATTTACTCCTTAATAGTAGTAGCAGTAGTTTTGAACAAACAATCCAATTGATTAGGATCGGGTAAAAACATTATGTACATAGGTGTTTGTCATGCTCTGCTATCGATTGGAAAGGTCCAATGAACCCAATCGATATTGTAGGCATAACTTTTACCTGTGAGACATGGATGCAGTCAGTCAGTTATGGCATGAGCACTGTCCCAAGCCGGGGCCGACTCAAGATTTTCGTAACCTATATGCATTGAGCTTCAAGAGTTGTAGGTGACAGTGAAAATAGTGGGTTTTTCTTTAATTTATGAATTGCCTCTTCTCCAGAGAAAGGATTGAAAAAAAAAAATTCAACAAAATAATAGAAAACAAACTAGCATGCAGCTCCAGAGCAATTATCGCCATCTTCTACAGTTGAACTTCTGGCATATCTTAATAGCATCTTTAACACATCCTAGCATGGGTTATAGGCAAAAATACAAATTTCCAGAGGTCCTTAGGGGCCAATCTGTCACTTGTCCCTTGGAAGGTCCACCGATTATGGAACATTTTACAACTACGAATCCTCTTTTTTTTTTTTTTTTTTATAACCAGATGTTCAGGCCTGTTTGTGCGCAACTCGACTAATTCTAAGACTGAAGTTAACGTCTAGGCAAACCCTCCAGTTGCCTCAAGGTTTGGATTGTTTGGCATATGTGGAATTCAAACATGTGATCTCATGGAGGACAAAACACTTTTGAGCTTTCTCGTACCCACTTGGCTAAACCCTTGGGGATCCCTATTTGCAGCGCAGTTGCAGGAATAAGACCAACCTCATTCACGATACTGAAATATAGCACTTTCAAAGATAAAAGGGCAAACACTATATTTTTTCCCCAAAAAAGGTACTTATTCAATCTTCTGAAGTCCTTGAATTTGTTGCTTTGATTCAAATCTTATCAGTTTACAATGCCAAAAATCAAAAGACTAAATATGAAGCCAAAGCTCACATCATTTGGCTCTAGTTTAACAAGAAAGAAAACAAATGATAGTAGAACAATTTACCACACTGCTCGACAGGCAACACCACGATCGTCACCTTATTCCTCGACAAGACAACTAATTTCAGTTACCTGCAAAAAGGAAGCAACAGTTAATTGAATCCTTCCTTTAACCTTCGCCAAACAATTCACTCCCTAACTAAACAATGATCGGAGCATGGTGCCATTAGCTTGTATCAGTGATATTATCGAAATGGTGTTCAGTCCCACATCCATCCAGATTATTTGAACGCCTATTAAGAATTGAATGGCTAATAATACTCAACAATAATGCTATATGCTTCAGTGTTTTCTGACACCACCGCTGAATGACTGGTGAACTCGCACATTAAACAGCAGCAAGAGAATTCAATAACAGTAATATTATTGAGAAGCGCACGCGCCTGCTCTGTGTGTGTGTGTGAGAGAAAGAGTAATTTTTCTGAAGTAAGAATAAGGATATGATTCCATAACCAGTTTTTCTTTCTATCACCATTGTTTCTTTTTTTGAACTCACTTTCTGCTCTATCAAAGAAAAAAGGCACTTTCTGCAAAGCTTAGACATATTTGAACTGTGAGCATCCATATCAAACTTTGCTCTTACTAATGGCATTCCTCTTCATAAAATTCTTCTATGCTAACAATATAGTTTTCTCCTTTACATTACTAAAAACTTAAGTAAGTAGCATTTAAAAGTCAGACAAAGAATCCAGAATCATGTTGTAACTGTTGTTAAATTTAGATTATCAATCTGAACATTTGGCATAAGATTGCATAGATGGTTAATTATGCTGTGCAGGTAGCTGAATAACTGTTCACCAAATGACTACTTCATAGACTATTCCATAAGATGAATTGAATAAACAGCTCCATGAATCAGGGGAGTATCTGAAGCATTAGGACCAAATACCAATCCACATGGAGCAAACTGAACGACTTATGGAGCAAATACCGTTTCCCATGGCCTGCAAGCAAGAATTTGCTGGGCAGAAGCTTCTTAGGTTGTGCCAGTCCAGAAAAAACTCAACACAATTGGAGATAAACAAAATAAATAGTAACCTAATGAACACGAACTGATGAGGGTACGGGCAGGGGTCGATCGGAGACAGAGTCACAGACCTAACCTTTGGAATTACATACACAAAGTGGCTACTCTTAGAAAGCTTTACTGCAGAAATAGCGGTCTCCTATACCTCCAGAATCAAGTAACTCAAGGGACATTATGTCTTGGAACCATGCCCCAAATCAAAGCCAAAAAAAGTCATCAGAGAGGGCAAGCATAGCAACCCGATTCAAATTTTGTGCTCATTATCTTTGCTTCATTCATTCAAAACCAATGCACAATTAACCTAATGTACCACTTGTGCAAAATCAGGTTTTGATCTATTAGCCATTTTCAGCTAGCATTTCTCATCTCCAAATAATACCCAAAGGCCACGTTTAATTAACCAGATAAATAGCAATACCCTAACTACCAAGACATCCTACATTTATACAATTAGTTTTCCAAACGGCGACGTAATTCCTTTCAAACATATAATTGACTTTCCACAGGGTTCTTAACCATTCCTATGTAACCTCATCCAGGCAATCAAACTGGCCCAAAAGCGAAAAGGTAGTCGGCCCTTCACCGCATTAATTCTAACAGAAAATTTCAACCAACCCCAGCGAGCGTGAAAGTCAAAAATTGCAAATTCGAAACAAGCAATTGTAGCAATACAATTACCTGGAAGGAAGTCACTCAGCCTCAGCCTCAACCTTAGGACCTGATACACCAAAAACAGAAAGCAATCAGCAGAAAATCATCACAGAGAGAGAGAGATTAGGGGGTTTTAAGCTGACCGTGAAGGGAGAGGGGGCGGTGGTCCTTGCCCCAGCCGATGCCGCGGGTGGAGTCGAGGTACTGCTGGACGAGGTGGCGGCAGTTCTGGTGGTGGTTGATGCCCTCGACGCGGTAGCACCACTTGAGCCTCTCCCGGAGGATCTTCGCCGTCTCGATCTGGATCCACTTCTCCCTCACTATGTGCTCCCTCATCTCCAGCATCGCCACGGGATCCTTGTACGGATTCTCCGGGTCGAAGTCGTCCGGCGCGCCCTCGTCGAACACCACTCCCTTCTTCCTCCCCATCGCTTTCGTTTTCCTCTTCTTCTTTCTCTCTCTGCTTTCTCTCTCTGCGGGATACAAGTCGACGACGCAGCTGGGCAAGGCTGTGATTCGGCTGAGAGGGTGACACCAGGAGTAAAAGGCCGGGTCGGAGTTTCAATAAGCCCACCATGTTGTTGTGGTTTTCTAGGCCCAAAGGCTAAAGATCGGGGAAAAAAAAAAAATTTACTACTCCTTCCGTTCCAAATAGATGACCAAAACCACTATTCACGGCTCTGATAAAATTATGTTTTACAAATACAATTTGTATTTTGTTTGATAGATTTTACTTAATTTTACTAAACAATGTTCTAAAATCATGAAGAGTATTATAGATAACAAAACATATATAGATGATTTTTTTTAGAGATGCGAATAGTAGTTTGGGACATCCGTTGTGGTACGGAGGGAGTATCATAGAAACTTAAAAATTGATGTTGAATTCGTTGAGTATAATATTTGAAGACTACGGCTTAGTTTCTCCTGTTGACTAAACTGACTAAATGAAAACTCACCGTAAATTATATTCATCTTTTCTCAATTTTTACCACCTCCTTCAAATTTAGAGACCGCAAAAATGATGACGAACCTTGTTCGTTGGTCCTACATCTCACTTGGGTAATCTTCTCCTAGACTCCTAACAAACTCCCGAAGAGCATGCGATGAGATATACGGTACTCATATGTATACCCAAAATGAAGCAAAGGGACAACAAGGATAAGAGAAGCAAAGGTGCACACTCTCAAAACCTATACTAGTGTCAATATACACTTCTGCTTCGTTCGACTGGCTTAATCGTCACAGCATCCACGACCACAATTACCACCGGTCATTGGACTTATTTGGCAAGGCTGGTCAAGGTTCGTGGATCAACTATCCACTTTTTGGCTTGATCACTTTTTACGTGCATCTTTATAATGTTGGAACAAATGCGAATATATAGCTCAAAAGTTAGGCTAGATAAGTCACTGGATGTCATAAGTGTGTACATCATCAATATTGCTATAAAATGTTCATGTGTATTTTTCTTGAATATTTATCTAGCCCAATAGTTATGCCAAATAATTAGAATGAGTACATTTTTTCAATTTATGTCTTACGGCGGGAGGTATTATTAGAGTTACAAAAAAATACAAAATTGTAAGAGCATCCGCAATGGGTGTGTTATATTTGTGTATCAAAATATTTGTTAAAGTATGTGTTAGAATAAAAAATGAGTCCTACAAGTGTGTGTTAACTTAAAAGTGTGTTAGTATATATATAAGTACCTCAATGGGTTAGTTAGGAGTGTGTTAACTCTTTAAAATAATGTATCAAAACAATGGCTATAATAAAAACTTTTACAATGACTATATGTCACCAACGTCATTTTTCTGTAATGAAAGAAAGGCCAATGGCTATGTTCCTGCCACTCCACTTCCCATTTAAAAGAGTTATGTTCAGAGCATGAAATCCCATTGCCTATTTTGTCTTTATTTTGACCTTTGGTGTTCAACACATATATTGAAAAACAATGAAAAAGGCTACGGTAAATCAAGTTAACGGTAAGTTTTCAAAAAAGAAAGTAGTATGGGCATTTATGTTTTATGATTAAAGTTTGAATTTATAGAGATAGGACCCACTTATTGTTTGTTAACTTCTTTGCTAAACTTGATAACCATACTAACACACTACTACATTTAGCACACTCTAACACACAAGCATTGTGACACAAAAAATACAATTTTGTTTGTTAAATCTTAACACACACAATTAACATACTAGTTAACAAACCCATTGCTATGCTCTAAGGTGGTGCTACAGTGAGTGCTAGTTGGCTACAGAAAAGCATTATTTTGTTTACCTTTTGAAAATTTTCCCATTTTCCTAGATCTATTCACCTTTTCTTAACAGAACGTATTTACTTCATAACCACATTGTATGGCGGGTGAAGTGTCATTATCCAAGAAATAAGATTTGCTTTTCAAAAAATCTACAGACACAACTTCAAATAAAATTAGATCCGCACACAGTCATTCGATGCATCTACCACGTGGATCAAACAGCCCAAACAACACAATTTCAAATAAAATTAGATCCGCACACAGTCATTCGATGCATCTACCACGTGGATCAAACAGCCCAAACAACACAATTTCAAATAAAATTAGATCCGCACCCAGTCATTCGATGCATTTACCACGTGCATCAAACAGCCCGAACATAATTGTGTCCGGTAACATTGTTTGTTTTGACCGAATCCAAGAAATAAGATTTGGGAGATAAAAATTGCTCCTCTTGTCACCAAGGTGGTACTTTTCCAAGAGTCTTGTTTCCCACCCACTAGTACTATTTCCCGTCCCATTATTATTTTTCACTAGTACTTTTCCAAGCGTCTTGTTTCCCATTAATTATTTTGATTGTTCATTATTTCTTTTTTCATTTTGAATAGCATAATAGTAGTATCTTTCAACTTTTCCGTGACCAATTAAAGTCAGGTAAAAGCAAAAATGAAATAAAATATTTCCCAAAACTTATGACAGATTGTTTGATCTGGGCCGACCAAAACTGGTTAATCTAACGGTCTAAAGTTACACCGATTCTTTCCTCTTTTTGTTTGGTCTGAACTCTGAAGTACACAGATTTGGTAAAGCCTAAACTCCTACAAGAAAATTCAAGCCCAGCTGAACCTCACACGTGGCGTCCGATGAACCGTCAATCACCTCCCCACCCTTCAAAGCTTTCTCAGCCCTCAGGATCGGCTCCAAGCCGAGACTCAGCTCCAGCTCAACCCCCCTACCACCGGCTCCCTCATCCGCCTTCACCAACGACTCCTCCACCGTCTCCACGGACCCACTATCACCCTCGCTCCGCTGATGACTGACCACCGAGTCATGACTCGCCGACCGGTCAAACTCTTTCTTATTCGACCAGCTCCACATAACCCGGGCCGCCTCGGCTTCGTCAACAGCCGGCTCCGCCCCACCCTTCGGCTTCTTGCCGGCGCGCTTGAACTTCCCACGAGTTCTCACCTTGTGGTGCACATCTCGAGAAGCAGCCGAGCTCTCGTCCTTGGACACGTGGCGGATGTCGCACGCCTTGATTGGCGGGCTCATTGTGCTCTCGTCGGTTTCCAAAGAGACCTGCACGATCGGCGCGCCGGCTAGGACGGCTTCGACGGCGGCGTGACAGAGGTGCCAGTTGCCCGACCACAGCAAGCCAGCCGAGCCGTAGATCGGGTTCACGATGCGGCCACACGCCTCGTATAGCAACGATCTGAAAATCGCTGAAATAAGAAAACAGAGAACAAAAATCGTTAGTTTATTTTCTTTTCGGAATAAAAAAATACAAAAAAAGCGCCTAGAAACGACTCTGTTTGGAACCCATAGAAATGAAATGAAAAGAAAGAAAAATAAAAAAAAGAAGGAAAATGAAAGGGAAAATTTACTATTTACTACGCTTGAAATTATTATTTTCTTTCACTATTTCTTTTCCAGTCAAACAGTGGAAGATAATTTTTTTTAATTTTTCTTTCTTTTCATTTTCTTTTCATAGGTTCCAAACAGAGCCGATTAACTTATCGGGACCCACATGCATTGGATGGTTTGTGTTTGGAGTTGTGTTTTAAAGTTTATTTTTTGGAGAAAAAAAAAGTGGTTTCAGAAAAGCTTACAAGGGCGGAGGTGGTCGGGGCCGGCATTGATGAGGTTCTGGAGGCCGGCGCGGCCGTAGAACTTGGCGAGGAAGACGGTGGCGTTAGATTGGGATTCAGGGGATTTGATCCACTGGAGGCAGGGTCTGATGGGGCAGTCGTCGCTGCAGCCTTTGCGGAGGACTCGGCATCCATTACAGCTGACCCGCATGGCATATAGGAGTATATGAGTAAGTAGTATATGTCTAGAGAGAGAGAGAGAGAGAGAGAGAGAGATGTACTCTAGTTTTTTTATCAGAGAGAGATCGAGAGAGAGTTGCGAGGGTTTGTGGGAGGGAGGAGGGGTTATATGGGAAGGGGATCGTGGGTTCGTGGGTTTTGTGAGGCGCAGTGGGTTTCCAAGAGGGGGATTCAAGAGTGGTTTCGGGAAAGTTGGTGCATTTGCCGGATGTGAAATCTTTATTCTGCCCTTTTCTCCGTCTGCTTTTGCTTTTCCTCCGGGAAAACAAATGAAAACTTCGTTTTGGTTTGATTGGTACGTCTTCTCGAGTTTTTTTATGCACAGTTCTAAAATTCCGGGGGCTGTCTTTTGGAAAAATTATTAGGTGCCACGTGCTCTCAGACCCTTCCCTCAATAGTCAATAAAGGGAAAAGTAAAAATTATAAATTATGATTTTTACGCAAGTATTTTGAAAGACATCCAAGACAAAAGTAAAAAATTGCGGTCTACAATTTTTTTGTTAATGAAAACACCCGATGATGAGAAAATGCTCTGGAGCACTACGTTTGTGGTGATCACGGAGCACTGAATAATCATTACTACTATTATTTTATCCAATGACACCAGATTAGAAGTTATTGTAGTTAACATTACCACCACGTAATTTAAATGTATAATCAACAGTTTCGGTTTAGGATTACCAAAAAAACACTTGTCATTGATGGCTCATTGTCAACTAAATTATACATATCGGGTATGGTTTAGCAAATGAATCAAATTGTTACACTTTCTCTTGGCAGAACAATTTTATTTATCCTTACTAGGGCATCTCAACCCACCCTTTATATTTTGTTACTATTTCCTTACATTTGGAGAAAGTGTATCTCCAATCGTCTTATTTTTATTTTTTTGTGCTTTTCTTAGTTTTGTGTTCAATTTGTTGGATTAATCATTCATCTTGATAAGAGGAATTTTAAAAGTCAACAACTAAAACTAAAAGTTACAAAATTGAATTTATACAAAAATAGTTCGATATAGACATTTTTTAAAATTATTAATCTCTTCTATAATCTTTTTGCAAGTTCTTCTCATGTGTTTACTTTTCTATATTCTTCGTCGAGATTAATTTAAAATTTTGAAATACTTACGCTGTGTTTGGATGAGTTTTTGAGAATTTCTTTATGAATAATAATTGAAAGTAGGGGTAATGAGTGAAGAGAAATATAGAGAAAAATGAGAATAATGATTGGAGATAGGAATAATGAGTGGAGAGTAATAATTGAAATGATTAGAGATAGAGATAATGACTGAAGAGTAATGATTGAAAGAATGGGTAATGAGTATTTTTTGAGTTGAAATTTTTGTTTTTCAAAGAAATCTAAACACATCATTAATTTGTCGAGATGAATTAAAAACAATTAAAAAAATTGACCATGAAATAAAAGAATCCACTAAACGGAAAAAAGAAATAAGAAGAGTTAAAGCTAGTGCACAAATTCTACTCTGTCAACTAACCAAAGAAACTAATTAACTGTGATTAGCTCAGTTGGTCATCTTTGTACACTCTACGAAAGGAGGTCGGGGTTTAATCCTTACCAAAAGCAAGATCGATTATTTCTTCTTCCTTGAATGGTAAATATTTGTTCAGTTATTTACCCTCTTAATGACTTTTTCGTTGAATTTAGTGTAATAATGGATTTATATCTTGTTTGATGTAATTTGGATACTTATATTTGTACGATGTTTAAATCTAGATAGAGAAAATAAGGGCTTGGGCAAGGGCCCTATTGTCCATTCATCCAATCCACGGCGGGAGTGTTAAAATGGTAATTAAGGTTGAAAACGAAGGGCTGCAGGGTGACCCAATGCCATGCAAATGGGTCCAAAACCATGAACGCCAACAGGGAAACACGTGTAAAGGTATGTGCCAGAGCTCAGACTATTGGCGGCTCGCCACATACTCCTGGGGCACACACCCCGTAGCCACGCGCTTCGTATTTCGCGTTTATATCCCCCCCGAACCGGAGACTAGTAGATCCAATATTACTCCTCCCATTTAAGGCTACTTTGGCCCCGTTTTCTTGAACTTAACTAAAATTTAATTGGATAAAAAAAAAACTTAAATTTAGGAGTTTTGTGCTTATTTGAATTTTTTTGAATTTGTTAGTTTTGTGTCAAATTTTTATGGGTTCTAAATTCGTCTCAACGAGAAAAATCGGAAAAGTATATTTTTTTTACTCTTACCCAAATATTTTGAGAAATAACTATTTTTTATCAAAAAAAAATGATATTTTTGCATTAAAAATTTGTTATTTTTCAACATACTTGAGTAAAAAAAAAAAAAAACTATTTCGATTTCTTTCATTGAGATGAATTAATAACCTACAAAATTTTTGCACAAAATTAATAAATACAAAAAAAATTTAAATAAAAATAAAAATTTCAAATTTAAGTTAAATTTAAGAGAACAGAACCAAAAGATCCCAATTTGTAGTACACCTTTCAAACTTTTTCGGTCTTTACTATTAATTTTATTTTTTATTTGAATCATACTCCTTGATCACATATTACTCGTCCATGTGATATTTTGAAATGTCTCAAAATAATTGTACTACCACTCAGAAGAATGGGAAATGTTGGACTTAGACTCAGAGTGCCTCAATGAATTTGATTACACAATGTCATTCTTTGCGATCGCTCTAAAAATAGATTTGCGGGTACGATGTCGAATGTCGTAAAAGACTTAATTAAAGTCTTCGTTAATACCAATTGGTTTTTTGAGAAATGGTGGAAAAACAGTCCAACAAGTGATATCAGAGCTAGGAAGTCATGAGTTCGGGTCGCGGGAACGTCATTGTGAGAGAGGGATTGTTGGGTCCGGAGTGCCTCCATGGATTTGGTTACTCATTGCCACTCCCTGTGACCGCATTAAAAATAAACTTGTGCGTGTGATGTCGAATGCCATAAAAGACTTAATTGAAGTTTTCGCTAATACAAATTGGTTTTAGGAGAGATGGTGGAAAAACGATTCGACAAGTGGTATCAGAGCCAGGAAGTCATGGGTTCGAGTCGCGGGAGCGTCAAGGAGGGATTGTTGGACCCTGTGACTGCTCGAAAAACAGATTTGTGTGTGCGATATCGAATGCCATAAAAAATTTTAATTGAAGCCTTCGCTAATACTACCAATTAATTTTAGAAGAGATGGTGAAAAAACGCTCCAACAATAAATATTGAGAATTTTTTTTTGATCCGGTAAATATTGAGAATTTGATCAAACTTTCTTATGAGGTACACACGCCCTTTAAAAAGTTAATTAAGTTCACATCAGACGACAAATGATATGGGACGGAGGAAGTAGTTTTAACCTTTCAAAACAGTTTGTTAAGGTCAATAATTAATTTAAAGTATCAAACACGAATTTGAAAGAGTTTATATAGAATGACAAACTACAATTTTTGTACACAACACATACTCACATTCACCGTAAATCTCACACACAGTGCTGTGTGTGCGACTTGCGATGAATATGAGTTGTCCACTTTTTTAGGTGGTTCGTCAATTAGAAATATCCAAATTATCTTATGCGGACTTTAACTAATCCAATCAACTTTCCGATTAGCTTAAAAGCAGGTTATTCACGAAGTTTAAGCGGTTTGACCCCCAAAAGTTATATCCTGATAAATTGTGTGAAAGACAAACTCATCAATCAACCCAACCAGAAACGTGCATGGCTGCTGCGCAAGCGGGGGCAGAGTAAAGGGTGCGCGTGGGGATTGGGATTTAGAGAGGGGAGTCCTTTAGAGAGAGGGGGGCCGCCCACATAAGCCACTCCCGGTTTTGTGGAAGTAATTTTCTTCCGATTGAATACATACGTACGTACTCTGGTTTTGAAACGGGACTGTGGGCGCCCTTTGAACTACGGCCTCTGGTTTTTCTCGTCACCCCCGTTCTTCCTTATCCCATAAGCATGGAGCCATGTGTTGTCCTACCACCTAATTTCTTAACAGTACTTCCTCTGTCTTTAAATAAATGTTCGGTCCAAAATTTTAATTTTTTTTAAAAAAAATTATATATTCTTAGTTAAAAAATTCAAACTTAACTCGAAAGAATTCATTGATGGAAAAATTAGTCGTAATGACGGTAAAATAGTTTTCATTTAGAGGAATAACGCCAGGAAAATAATTTTCAGTGGAGATTCTTCAACTTTTTGAGTTTTTAGTCATACGGCCGAAACATGTTTAGGCATTTTCATATAATTTTAGGGTGCGCTTTCTTATTATACGGTTTTAATGGTTTTTGCATTTTCATAGACGCATTTGTCTTTATGTTTAATTGCAAAAGACGTTTGTTATTGACCTCAAAAAATATAAATATGAGGAATTTTTGACTAAATCTCCCTTCATTGATATTCATTGATTTGTGAAAAAATTTTAATTTTTTTAACGAATAAAATGCATCTTATTAAAGATCAAAGTTTGCGATTTGAACATTTATTTATTTAGGGCCGAAGCTAACGTTGCACCGTCCCCTCCGTCGATCAATTTTTCTATTGGCCTCCTACAATTTTCTATTGGCCTCCTAGGGGACATGTGAAGAGGATCCGTTTTCCTACTGACCTCCTACAATTTTCCGGGGGGATGTATGTATCGATTTCCCAATTTTTCCCATCAATTATCACCCACGTTTTTTTTAATTATTATAAATATCTATGAAAGCCCCCAATGTTTTCTTTGCTTATTCGCCCAGAGAAAAAAGAAGGATGTATGGAGAGGAAAAAAGTGCGAAAAATCATTTCCTAACAAGAATTTTATTTTCGTTATCGTCAAGTTAAAAAAAGAATTTGTGAAAAATAGTTCAAGCAAGCCGTGATTTGGCCCGACGAGAAACACTGCGGAATCAAACTTGTGTTAGAGAAACCAAAAGAACACAAGTACAAATCAAAATTTTCAGAAGATCCAAAAAGAAAAAGATGGACTTTGTAATCTTTTTACGCCGTCTTATATGAATTTTTTTTTTTCAATTTTTTAATCTATGATTTTATATTTTTTCGAATCTTCTCCTTGAGATAAAAATTATTGCGTAAAACTTATACTTTAATATCACAAGAATCGAGATAAAGCAATTAAAATAAGCGTGCAAAGAAGTTCCAAAGGGGTTTGGCCAGCATCAACTCATAGAATGGTTGAAACTTGAAAGATAATTTTTTGGATGATGCTATGGTGTTCCCGGTCATTTTGAGGATACCGTAATTTTTGGCATAACTTCACTATTATGAGCATAACTAAAACCCATTACAGGCATAACCGAACCCAAACAAGGTATAATCAAGGAATATCCAAAAAATCAACCAAGATATAACCAAACCCAACCAAGGCATAACAAATAAGTTATGCTTTGCTATGGTTCTGTTATCCTCATAATGGTTTTGGTTATGCTCATAATAGGTTTTGGTTATACTCATAATGGTTTTGTTATGCCAAAAGTTACGGTGTCCCCAAAATGACCGGAGACACCGAAGTCATTCCCCCTATAAATAGTTGGTTGAATTGCTTAGAGTTGGTGTTCAAGAAAACGCAACGAATAGGTGAGCGACTTTGAACCGGGTTGAACTTTTCTATTTGCTAATATGGGGAATGACTTCGGTGTCCCCGGTCATTTTGGAGACACCATAACTTTTGGCATAACAAAACCATTATGACTATAACCAAAACCCATTATAAGCATAACAGAAGGATGATGCTATAGTGTCCCCGATCATTTTGGGGACACCGTAATTTTTGGCATAACTGACCATTACAAGCATAATAAAAATCAGTGACATATATAACCAAGACCTTACAAAGGTATAACCCCCAAAATCCCCAAAATTTTTGGAAATTCTAGGGATTTTGGGGATTATGCCTTTGTAAGATTTTGGTTATACATATCACTGGTCTTGGTTGTCACGCTCTCGATTTTCAACATAAATAATAATCCAGTTCAATAATCAATCTCTGTATAATATAGATAATACCCAAAAAAGAGTTCCTAAAAGATCACTTACAAACCAAGTCCCAGAGTTTAGAGATTTTACAACATTAGCACTATGGCCCAAATTTCATAATTAGTCAAAGAAGATAAATTTAAATGTTACATAATATCTAAAGTTAAGAGAGTTCAAATGGATTTACAATTACACCTTTCTAAAAAATCAAACAAAAGATGATAGAACCATTACTCGATAACGGCTTTCAAAAGATGTGAAGTCAAGCATGCACATCATGCGCTCTGCTTCAAGATTCTTGCTTTTTTTTTTTACCTGAAAATGGTAGGTTGAGCTACACTAGTCCAGTAAAGAATTCTATACGCAAGCTATAAGTAAATGTGATGAAACATGCAACAAGAGTGAATGAATTCCAATGAGATGAACAAGAGGTATAAAGGAGCACCACAATGAACCGACAGACTACGACTACGGGATCCTATACATCTTATAGTTATCCCTAACCATTCATATATCGAGTCGGAAGTAGCATTCAACACACACATCCATCCAAATAACCTACGACAATTTCTCATACCATTTTAAGATTTTTCAACGAACACCACAACTAGCTTCCTCATTTCTTACCATTCATCATTAAGCCCCTTTTCATAAAAACGTTCCTTTCTTGGTTGCCAAAAATACTTTCAAGAAAACTCTCGACCTCTACGGGTCAAGCTCCGTTGATTCGAGTTTGAATAGCCGGAGTTCGTTGATTCTCCGCACAAATACCGGAAACCGTTGATTCGCTCAAGAATAGCCGGAGGATTTTCATAAAAATCCTTTTTCCAAAATCGAGTTCCTTCCTTTTTAAAAACTTTGATAAATTCAATTATTTATTCTCTTTTTCAACGGTTACAATCTCCAATAATACACAGCTCAATCAATAACATGAACTTTCATAATCAATCATAACTTCCTTCATCATGTGAGACATTCAATTGTATTACCACCACTTGCGTTACAGTGAATTGTCTCCACCAGGATTTTCGCATTACCACATCTTGCGTTGCGGGCCCTTTATTCAAATTCTCAATTCAAACATACACACACACAAACCATCGTTCAATGTACAAGCAAGTAGCATTTTCCCAAATTCACATTGTAATACAAACTTGTAAACATGTCACGTAGTACATTGATAAATACTTTAAATTCACATTATTCCTCTAAGTCTATCACGACGCCCTACGTCACGTACCAAATCCACAATAACTCCACGACTCACCACCGGCTAGGTTCTAAGCGAGAATCTTATAGGACGAGTGCCAAAGGAACTTAGGAAGATCAACAAGACGAAGCACGAGGATACGAGTCACAATACTACCCATCTAATCAATAGACAAACTCATATCTACCCACAACACTTACTATATTACCTCTTATGGTCCACGACACTCCTATCAACCTCATGGTACGATCCCTAACCAACTTCGTTAATTTTAAGCTCTAATGAGTGCCAAAAAATAAGGTCGAACGATGAGTTATTAGAACATAAGCAATAATGCTCAAGAGTGACTTAAACATGTTCTAATTATATACGGAATCATAACACGGAACGAGAACAACCTTAGGAATAACCACGGACATCGGTAGATTGACACACCTTTACTCAAATGGTCATAACTTTTTGTGTACCATGATTTTTAAAGTGATTCTAGTGGCAAATGAAAGCTAGCTTCAAGACCTTCGAATCGATATAAAGTTTGCATGAATTTAACATCGAATGAGAAAGTTATGGCCGTTTGAAGTTAGACTGAAACTCAGAAGACGAGCAGAAATTCCAGAGAAGGGAGGGATCGATCCCTCCTCTCTTGGGGATCGATACCCAGGGGCAAAAGTTAGATGTTTTCCAGATTTGAATGAGGGATCGATCTCTCATGCTTGGGGATCGATCCCTAGGCGATTTTGGGCGATTTTCTGTAGATTTCGACAGCTTTTCGAAGACGCAATGGTTGATGATCTAGACTCAATTAAAGCATGAAATCAACTCATAAACACATAGAATGAGAAAGAAATCCCTATCTCAAGATTAGAAGCTTCAAACACGAGATCAACGAACGAGCCCCAGCTTCCAAAGCTCCGAAATCTTCCAAGAACGAGTTCTAGCACAAACCCACGTGATTCCAAGGCTCAAATTACTCGTTGGAGACGGATTGAAGGTTAGATTTCATGGGTTTCAAGTGATTGGTGAAGTTTTTTTTGGGTGAGAGGATGAGAGAGAGTGAGAGAGCCGGAGAGAGAGAGAGAGAGCTGAGAGAGAGAGACGTGAGGAGAGAGAGATAGATTTTGGGGTTTTTAATCCCCTACACACACACCAAATCACACTAACACTCCCTCCAATTACGATTCTATCGATCAAACTCCAAACCAAAATAACTCCACAAATTTCGCATTAACTTATAACATTTCAAAAATTAAAAAAAAAAATTTCCGGGTCTCTACATTGGTTATGCTTGTAATGGTCAGTTATGCCAAAAATTACGGTGTTCCCAAACGACGAGTGGACACCGTAGCATTTCCCATAACAGAACCATAGCAAGACATAACTAAAACCACAGCAAGGCATAACATATATTGTTATGCATTGGTTGGGTTTAGTTACGCTTTCGTTGGTTTTTTGGATATTCTTCTGTTATGCCTTGTTTGTGTTCTGTTATGCTTGTAATTGATTTTAGTTATGCTCCTAATGATAAAGGTATGCCAAAAATTACGGTGTCCCCAAAATGACCAGGGACACCATAGCATCATCCCATTGGATATGTCGGAATTAGTGAGAAGTTAGTAAATTAGTTCACATGGAATCCAGAGACTGTTCATAACCCTCAATCCCAACCGACTGTCCCTCATACAACTTGAACCCAAGCCTCTGTTAAAAAAGACGTAGATGATGTCAACTGAGCTAATTAAGAGCTCATTGGCTTGACAGAGATTGAACATGGGCAAAAAGTGTACTGCTTTGTTGGCAATGGACCTTTGTTGGTCTTTTCTGGGCTGAGCTTCGAACCTAGGATTGTTCTCTGGGCCTTTTAGGCCTTTGTTCTAATGTGCCCAAGGCAGAAGGCTTGAGGTTTTTAGCTTTCCTACGTTTTTAAGTCCCAATAAATTAGGATCGGCCAACTATATATGATGTGCCAAAAGGGTCTTAAAGTTTATTTCTGAGCTCAAATGTGGAGGTTGTTTGTTTAGCCAGAAAGGGTTAAAATGCTAAAAATGATGCCAAGTTTAATTTGCTGAATCTCCAAGTCACGTGAGACCTCGGGCTTGCTATGTGAACTCAGCCCAATGCTATAAATAGTTGGTTGAATTGCTTAGAGTTGGTGTTCAAGAAAACGCAATGAATAGGTGAACGACTTTGAACCGGGGTCGAACTTTTCTATTTGGTATGGTCTGTAATAGTAGTTCTATTAATTTGGGATAATCTTTGATCTAATGGTTTGGTTTTGATTATGGAAAAATAAGTATCGGTCAACGTGATTTGTTTATCGATTCTACTCTTAGGAACCACTGCCAGAGATGAGCTAAATCACTTTAACGTCTCTCTTTGTATGTACCTATCGGTAGTAATTAAAGGTCTCGGATCGATCCTCTCTCCACATTTCTCTCTCAAAATCTTGTCAAAAATGAAAGAATTAAGCTATGTCGTCTCAAACGGGAAGCCTAACAGCAGACACAACTTCTTTGCCACCTCCATTTTTCACTGTCTTTCTCCGATTTCCATTCGACTGAATTCAAAGGGTAACCCTAAATTTTCACCCAATGCAAAAGGAAAAGGCCACTCCCTCCATAGATAGATCATTAGACACCATTTTGCATAACATTTCCAGTTAATTAGACAATCTTTCCCTTTTTCTGCATGCGTTTTTTTATTTTTCTTCCTTTTTAGTTCTGTGATGAGATAGGTTGCTATATCATATGCTGAGCACATAGGTGGTGGAAAAACAGGAGTCACCATCTTCCACACTTACTTTTGCCTGTTTCTCGTTTGTATTTTTCATTCCAAAGTAGCAAAATGCACCCAAATTTGGTGAGAGAAAGGGGTTTCTAGAAGATATAATGTGGAAGTTCTCTTTGTTAGGATAGAAAAATGGGGGCCGGACAAACGAAAAAGGTACGTGATGAATAGGAGGGGATTGAAAAAATCAATGCCAACAGAAGATACAGTCGTGCGGGTTGGTGACCATTTTAACCACTCCTTGCTATAGTAGTAATACTAATTTCTCCCCATTTATATATATATCGCCATGCATGAGTAAAACATGCAAATTGACGGCCTAGATAACCCTAGTCATATATCCAAGACTTATATTATTGCGATCACATTTAAGTACGTACCACGTACCATGCATGTGATGTGGCGTTTTACATGATATTTTGACCACATCGTGTGATGAACCCTGCATATCATCTGATATCAGTTTGCCTATTATATATTGTGTCATCTGATATCGGTGTGCCTACTATATGTTGTCACTTGAACTGGCCCCATTTTCTTTTTGGTCATTTTTTTTGAATTTTGTTAAATTCACGTTAAAATTTTCGGATGAAATCCAAGGTATGAAGACATTAGTCATATCATATCTATCAACCACCATGAACGTACTGTTACTGGTATTGTATAATATCCAGAATTAGTATATATCCTTAAGATTTTGTTCACAAGTGTGAAGCAAGATCAAGCTTAACTAATACAATTGAGAGAGAGAGATCAAGCTTAACTAATACAATTGAGAGAGAGAGAGAGAGAGAGAGAGAGAGAGAGAGAGAGAGAGAGAGAGAATGAACGAACAAGTGTCAACAGAAAACTGGTGGGAATGATATTGAGGCCAAGTTGCCATTGGACCACGAGCTGGAGTATGCAAATTTCACTGGGGTTTGGTGGGTAGGAATGGTTGAAGGTGGTTGGACAAAGGCCCATAAAACAAGAATATCGTCCATGAGGTGTAACTATGACTCTAAATCCTTAAAATTTGTTCCAACATTATTGCCACTCATTTACCACAAAATTAGGCTCCGTTCCAGAAATCTTCTTAAAAAATAACCAACTTATTTTACATTTTCAAACTCAAAAATAATGTAAATAAAAAATAATTTTTCAATTTTTTTTGCATCGTATAAAAGATCTCATCGAAAATTTTCAAATAAGATCCATATTGCATATTTATAGATTTCAATAAACCCATAATTTTTGAACTTGAAATTGCATTTTTAAAAAATAAGAATTTTTGCTACTTTTTATTGTCCCCGAAATATTATCCCGTTTTAAAAAGTAATGGGTTTGATGGGTTTACTCTTTTATCCTTCCTTTTCGAAATTAAATCTTATATGGGACAACAAAATACTGATGTTTGCAGGGTAAAATGCGAAAAAAAATATTCACAAGTGTAACAATGATGTTTCCTAAATACTACTAATTAAGATGGAATCCCCACAACGAATCATTAAATGGGGTCGACGGGGGATTAACAACAAGGATTAACAACAAAAATCCTACTAATACAGGACAGTGGCATTTCGGTAAATCTTACGTGCAGCACCATCTTTGTCAACATGTTAGCTGTAATTAAAATCCTAAAGAAAGACTAGAAATGGCTGCTTCTTCTTGAAGGGTGAGGTACAGGAGAACAAGTACACACCATTAATAAGGAAACTCAGTGCTCCGTATTTCTGGTCCAATCCTTCCACTTTTGGCTCTCAAGGAAATCCAAGAACTTAACTAGCTAGCCAGGTTGGGTTCTTTACTTTACTTGAGAGTGGAAAATGATGGGGGAAAACCTTCCTCCAGGGTTTAGGTTTCATCCAACAGATGAAGAACTCATCACTTATTATCTGAATACCAAGGTTTCCGATTTTAGCTTCACGTCGCGAGCTATTGTCGATGTTGATCTCAACAAGTGTGAACCTTGGGATCTACCAGGTATTCATACGTCGAATTGTTCTTGCTCTTCTTCTTTTTTTTCATGCATCAAGCTTTCTATATATTATGTGTATTTTGAATATATGGAGCATCTGCCATTACGATTTCGGTTTGTATATACTATCTGTAAACTTTTGAGTTGCTTGTAATTCAAGTTTTAATGTCAGGTTCTTTCGTTAAAGCACAAGAATGTACAGTTTTCTTTTTTCTACTTTTTTTTTTTTCGATAAACGAAACTTTTATATCACTCGAAAGAATACATCGAGCTGGCTCGAACACAGTAAGATTACACACTTTCTTTTTTCTACTTTTAAGGTCGAGTCATGACCCACTAAACTAGCGACGGCCTAGGGCCTCTAATTTTTGGACCCCAAAACAAGCCTTTTCTAGTTTGGTGTAACCGTATATATCAGTAATTTTGTTTTGGATAGGTTATAACCTTTTTCTTAGTTTTGTCCGCCTGCTTCTCAAAATATGTTATGGTTAGTTTTTTAATTGCCCAAGAATGTGATGCCAACATTATTGACAGAATATTATTTGGAGACAAAAAATTCTCCTAAAATTTCCTCTTGATTGTCGTACTTGAATTGATTAAACCAAGGTCATTGTAACTTTTTTATGTGGCAATGTTGGTACGTAGAATAGAATTCGCCTAAATGACTCTAAAGCAGCTTGGTCAATTAATAAGATCGGAGGTGATGATTATATGGGAGATGATGAGGAAGTTATAAGCAGAATGACGATTATGGAAGCCGAAGATGATGAAAGGGCTGCCGATCAAAAAAAAAAAAAAAAAGATGATGAAAGGGCTAATATTCAGGCTCAGCATGATGCTTGAATCGTTTTCTTTGGGCTTTAGGATTTGGTGCTCTTTTTGGGGTGGGTGAGTGTTATCTATTTTAGGTGGGTGTTTCCTTTGTGCTTGGGGTGGTCTTCGTTAGTTCCTTGCCAATCTCGGATAGTTTTTTTCTCTCTTCATTTTCCTGTGGCTTATGATCGTCGGTGTGAGGGGATGCCTTTTTTATATGCTCTTGCTTGTTGAGATTTCTCTCTTTGGGTCTTTTTAATCTTTGTAATTTATTTTCAAAGATTAAGGAAATTCTTTTGTTTCTAGAATTGGAGTTTAGCCTTGTGTAAGCTCAATTTTTTCATGCGTAAATAATAGGAAAACATTACAAACAATGCACACTCTGGGTGTTCTGGTATGCTCATGAGTCGTTTTTGACCCATAACTTTTCATTCATAAATTTTTTCACAATTATCCATAACATCAAGAATTTATAATACCACCTCAAAATTAAACAAGCAAACATGGAAATGTTATTTACTCAATATTGATCTATGAATTTACGAGCAAAATGCTATGAAATTTTAAATGAATGCCCATTATAGTATGAGTCTATGACCAACCTTTTGTACAGCCAAAGCATCCATGGGGGAAAAGGAATGGTACTTCTTTAGCTTGAGAGACCGAAAATACCCGACCGGATTGAGAACCAATCGAGCCACAGAAGCGGGCTACTGGAAAACAACCGGCAAGGACAAGGAGATCTTCCGCGGCGGAGTCTTGGTTGGGATGAAGAAAACCCTGGTGTTCTACAGAGGTAGAGCTCCCAAAGGTGAAAAGACAAACTGGGTTATGCATGAGTACAGGCTTGAAACCAAGCTAGGTTTCAAACCAACTAAGGTAACTAAACATTGTAACCTCATTGATTACCAATTTAAGGTTGTAGATTAGTGAGTTTTTCCCAATCTTTTTTGAATTTTTGTTAGATTAACATTTTATTTTTTAAATTAATCATCTGTCTTGATAAGAAGAATTTAAAAAATATAAAATTCACTAAAGAGTAAAGAACACCAAACAGTTGGTATATATTTTTGTTTATAGTATTGTCTCATCTGAAGTTTTTAAAACTTCGGTCACATTTTCATCTAATTTCTCTTGTCATGACAAATAATTAATTTCAAAAATTACAACGAAAAGTTAAACAACACCAAACCAAAAATTTAAGGAAAACTCACACTAAGTGATTGGTTTCTATATTTTTTTTCTTTTTTTTTTCTCAATAAATTCATCTTCAAACTTGTTAAATATTATGGATTAATGTATTGTTGTTTAGGAGGAATGGGTGGTATGTAGGGTTTTCCACAAGTGCTCAACTGTGAAGAAACCCCAACAGACACAATCCTCCCAACCATCATTCGTCGACTCTCCTGGCGACACAAACACCGTCACGAACGAGTTCGGCGACATCGAACTACCGAATCTGAACAGCATCGCTAACTCATCGAGCGCGATGAGCAACATTTCGCTACAGAATTACAACAGCGGCGGGGACATGGTCAATTCCAACATGAACATGAACCTTAACATGAACTGGCCCGCGGCAAGGGAAGCAACAAGCAATGCCATTAATCAAACACTTTCTTCATGGCCTTCCAGCTTATTAAACCCGAACCTGTCCGTGAATTCCTTGCTTCTTAGGGCATTGCAACTTAGGAGTTACCAGCAAAGAGAAGCGACAAACAATATTGATTACTCGTACATGCCCCCGGGGATTTCTCAATTCGGGACCGATTTTAGTTCGAACTTCCCGGCGGCCGGTTCTGCTTCCTCTAAAGTTTTAGATTCTGTGCAGCAGCAGCAGCCTCAGGAGCAACCATTCAATTTGGACTCCATTTGGTAAAAAAAGGTTGACATGAAGAGTCAGAAAACTAACAGCAGCTTTGTAAACTTGTTTCAAATGTATTTTGTCTTTTCAATTGTGTAGAAAATAAATTTGGAACTGCTAGGTGATGGGGCAAAGCTCATATCTTGCACATGTAAGTTGTTGTAGTTACTTGTAACATGGGGGAAAAAACCCTCTCTATCCATTATTTTTCCTTTTTATGTTGTTGCATTTATGCATGCATGCTATAGCTGTCCATTTTCAATGCAAAGTTACTTTTGTCTATTGTGAAAGAGAGATAAGCTGCTCTCAAAAGCATTCAGTATATTTTGGATACTACTCCCTTTGTTCCAAAAAAGATGACAATTTTTTAAATTTGTGCTATTTTTCATTGCATAACTTTCAATCTATAATATTTTTTATGAGTTTGAAAACTTTGTATGATAGAACTAATCGAGAACTAGCAAATACGAGGCATATTGCATATTTTTTGAGATTCATATTTAAAGATATAAGGAATTGAAATTGACACAAATATAAAAAATTATCATCCAATTTAAGACGGAAGGAGTAACATATATATTTCAAAGGTTGACATGCAAAAAAAAAAATTAATTCAACTATGAATGAAATTAGCACGTTTTTCTTTGCAAAAGCATAATTCTGAGTTCCTCAAAAATTCTCTAGTTTTCTTTTTAATGGCAAAAAGAATTTCATTAATCTTTGAATAAGAGAATACAAAGACTAAAGAAAACACGAGCAAGCAGCATCACAACAGGAGAAAAGCATGCCAATTATGTTGATGCCCTAACTCCCAGACAATCATGTACGAGCTTGGACCCAAAAGAAAAGAAAACAATGGTTGGCTTCTAGCCAATTGCAACCAATGGAAAACTAAACAGTATACGATAAAACGATAAAAGAAACAAGTTGGGTTTAGCCAAGTGGACATGAGATCGAAAACAAGAATCAGGTGATAGTTTTACACGAGGTAGCGTGTTCGAATTCTACAGGGGCCAAACATTCTAAACTTTGAAACTACTGTGGGGTGAATGAGGCGCTCCAACCACTTTATACACTTCTTGTAGGGTTCATACACTTAATACTGAACCCTACATAATGTTTTACTATTATGAGTAGTATATGTTGCTGTGTGTGTATATATATATATTACTCATATTTGGCTTTAAATTCACATTAATAATGTATACTTCAAAATTTCACAAGGCCGAAATTTAGCGGTTTCTTGTGGTCCGATTCTTTCAGTTGATCCACAGTGCTTCGAATTGGGCCTAACCCGTTTGCCTTCTTTCAATAATAGCCCACACCATTCTACCACTTCTCTCTCTCTCTCTCTCCAAAACCATGGCGGCAAAGCAGGTCGACGGCGACGGTATTTCCGCGAACCTCGCCGGGATGTCGAAGAACCAGCTTTACGACATTATGTGCCAGATGAAGGCAAGTCAAACACCTCAATTCCACACCGCCCCTGTTTTCTTTCCCAATTCTGTTTTTCTTTCCTTCTAAATTACTGCAGCGAAAAGTTTCACGAATTGATCATATTCGCACTTGCTTTATGTTGTTCTAATCTGTTCTACGTACAGATGCTGATCGAACAGAACCAGCAACAAGCCAGACAAATTCTCATCCAGAATCCTCTCCTGACCAAAGCTCTCTTCCAGGTCTTTACCTAGGGTTTTAATTTCCTTTCGATTTTCTTTCTTAATTTTGTTGTTTGCAGTGTTCTAAAAGTCGGCCGCCTGGGCCGACTAGTCCCCACCCAGCGCTAGGCGGTGGTCCAATGCCTAGATAAGGCAGCCAACTCGTCGGCGCCCAGTCCCATGTAGGCGCTTGGCACCCCTTTCCTACTTGACTAGCGCCTAGCGATTTTCTGAACATTGGTTGTTTGGGATTTTATGTTTTCCCCCAGTTTTATGTTATGTGAGTCCGTAATTAGGGCTTGAACGCTTATGCAATGTTAACGAGTTAGGTCCGATTAGGCCTAAATTTTTATTTAGTTATTTTTGTTCGTCTTTCCTGAATTTTTATTAGATTCACGCTATCTTTTTGATTTAATCATTTGTCTGAACGATACGAGTCTAGAAAGTAAAGATTTACAATCTGAGGCGAAAAAGGAAATGCTACGGTACACACCCGTACCATAAACATCTGTATAACCAAACCATTGAGAATTTGAAAGGCGTAACCAAACCATTGAGAGGCGTAACAAACTTCGATTTTATTTTTTTGTACTTTTTTTTATTCTTCTCGTTGAGAGAAATGATGCTCTAAATTTTTTTGATGAAAAACTGAACGAAAGATCACTATTTAATTTAGGCCGAACACACCCTTAGTTGCTTTTGTATGGTAGTGATCATTGTGCACTGGTTATGTAAGTCATCGTAAACCCTCTTGTCTTCATATTGGGAACCTAGGTCTGTTTCTCTGTCCAGTGTAGCATGTTTAGCTATGATATCGGCTAATCTTGATGGGTTTGAAGCTACTGTCAATTTTAGTGCAAAAAGCTCCGTTTGGGTAGATGTGGATTTCACACGAAGGGATTTGATTGTCTTTAACGAATGAAATCTAAAATTTGGGTTTTTGGTAGTTTACTTATGGGGTTCCATGTTGAGTTTGGGAGTTTTATCATGACATATTTGTAATTTTTATTTAATGGAGGGGGTCTGAAATCCTTCGTATTGAAACTTAAAAGTTGCAGCATGGGTTCCCATGGAATTAATCACTTTTACCCTTAATTCGTCTTCCACTCTAATTTAACGAGCCACCTGTAGCGGAAGCTCCAATTGTTGATCTGAATTTATCACTGTTCAAGTGGAGCCTAAAGGTGTTATGTCACCTCTAATATAACTTTGGGGTAAAGATACTACCTTGATTATTTGTAATGCTTTGTCGAAGTTTTGATGCAGTCATTGAAGTAAGTACACTTCCCAAGTTGCCTGCATCCGAGACTAGAAAACTAAGAGCCATAAGAAAAAGCTTCATAACATTATAGCATCTTAATGTGGAAAGAACTCACCCATGACCTGTCTTTTGAGGCTCACAAGAAAGAGCTCAATCCTACATTGCAGACTATCCAAGTTAAATTATTTATTGTCTATATTAGCGTTATTTTTACTAGCATAATTAATAAAATGTCTGACGTTGTTGTACTTATCCGTTTAATTGCAAATGGAATTTCACAATGTTGGGAAGTTCTGAAGTGGGCAACCCATGTAGAATAGGCTTCTTGGTTATTGTTTTCAGTTATTAGCAACTGCTGTAAACTGCTAACCCTGTTTTCCCATATTAGGCACAAATTATGCTTGGAATGGTGCAACCCCCTCAAGCGGTATGCCTTTCTTGTTGTTCTAACTTCTATTTTGGATTTATATTGGAGTGTCTTTCCCAGCTTTCAGTTCAATCCGACTCACCAAGAAAGGAAAACATAACTTATTGTTTTGGTCTTCTCTTGGATTCCAACTATCCAGCCTACAGTTGCACTGCCTCGTACACAACCAGTGCAACCAGTTCAGCAAGCAAATATTCAGACTACTCAAGCATTGCCAGGACAAAATGGTTCCAAGGACCAAACTAGTTCAGCACCTCAGATATCATCTCTTACAAGAAACCAACACCAAAACCCACCTGCGATCCCAGTCCCACCTGCTTCTTCTGCCTCTCCCTTCAACCTTCCAACCCAGTCCTTCCCACCACATGCCTTACAGCCAGTAGTACAGCAGACTGAGGGACAACATATTAGCAACCAAGCAACAACAATGTCACTTCCACAATCCTCTCAACTTCCTAACATATCTCCACTTCCACATCATTCTGCTTCTCATACTCCCCCACTTCAACCCCCAATGTCAATTGGCTCTACCCCGTTGCAGCAATCGTTACAGAAAAGTGTAATTCAACATCTGCCACTCCAACCCCCGCTGCCACCACAACCCAGACTACCTTCAATGACGGCTTTCTCTCACCAGCTTCACTCACAGATAGGGCAGAATGCAGGTTTCCAGCACCACTCTGGTGCACCTCAGATGCACCATTCACAGAACATGTTCCACGTAAGCTGGTGCACAAAGTTCATAAGTTGAGAAATTGAATTCTCTTTTTACATTAGCAAGTTGGGGTTTGACTCTTCCAATTTTGCAGTTAGGTAACAATCCTCCATCTGGCATGAGGCCTTCATTTCAACAGGGACAGCCACCACTTCCAAGTCAGCCACCACCTCAGTCACTTTATCAGGTTTGACATCAGCTCATTTCTTCTTTTTTGTTGGGTGATCCAAATATGGTCGTGTTATGTGACAAACATTTCTTCTTTTTTGTCATTCAGGGCAGGTTAGTCTGTTGATAGTTTATGTTTGGTATCATTTACTGCCATTTCGAATGAAAAGTAACACCCTTGACTTTGGTTAATGAATTGTAGCTTGAGTTTCATCCCAGCATGCCAGCTTATATTGCTGCATATACAAAGTTCTTGCTGTTGATTTTTCTTTTGACAGAAAAAGCTTAAGAACCAATTACAATTCAAGTTACAGGATAACTTTTTCTCTGACATGGTGGACCTCCATTCGATTGAGAGTTTTCTTAATTGATCTAGTTTTGATCTTCTGATTGCATACCCTATAGAAGAATTTCTATCTGGTACACTGACCTCCCTTCTAGTTCTGATTACATTGATCTTCCTTGAGGTTGAGGTTTATGGCGACTACACTGACTTCCCTTCTAGTTCTGAAAATTATTGTCACCTCCTTTACTTTACAGCAATTGTTGATTCCCCTTTACTGTCAAAATAGGCTAGACGGTGTTAACTTTAAGGGCTTAAATACCTTCAATAGATCAATACAAGTGTTTTAGTTTATGCGAGTTATTGTAGTATTAGCACATCCTAATTATGGAAATGTTTTCCGAAGTACCAAAAAAAAAAAAAAAGGAAATGTGTTTTTTTTTGTTGTTAATGTTAAAGAAAATAAACATCAGGAAAAATTCAAACCTGTCAATATTTTTTAAATTTCTTTTATCTTTACTGATTTTGTTATAAGCTGCCAAGTATTTTACTTTTTCCATTTGTCTAGTCCATGCAAACTAAAAAAGTACTTAATTTTGTCCACAGACCAAAAATAGTAAACTGCAGGGGAAAAAAACTAAAATTGCAACTATAGTTAGTTGTTTTTTCTATCTATGTGTACTTTCTTCAAACTCAGCTCTTGGGTTCTTGTAGTGATGTGTAACTTTTGTGGCATTGTACTTTTGAGTTTTCAATGAGAAGTTATTTTTGTCTATGATAAGTTATTTTTGTCTATTATTTATTGAAGTTAAAGTGTGTCTAGATGAATTTTATTTCTTGTGAAGGGCCCCAGTTTGAGGATTTGCCTGGGCCACAAAAGACTTGGGGCCATCATTGGGGTCAGACACTTGTGAGAACGGAGATATCTATTTGGAATGTTGTTGGTTCACCCAGCTAGTGCTCATAAAAAAGGTTCACCAAACTAGCAATATGATTTTACCATATAAGTTATAAAGCTATGCACTAACTATGATGCATGAAATGGTGTACATCTCTGCCGATAACGAAAAAGTATGTTGAAGAAATGTGATTGTTTTGTCGTATGGGAGTTAGATGAATATGAGTCCTGTAGCTATGTACCTCACTGACAATGCTCTTGAGTCCTTGTTTCATAGCTTGTCTCATCCCCTGGCAGACCAGGCTTGGTTTCATCACTTTTGTACACGGATTTTTCAAACTCGGTTATTATTGACCGCGGTGTTTCTCTATAAGTACTAGATAAAATACTCTTGTGATGCCCAGTTTCTTGGTTTGGAATTTTGCTTTGTTTGGTTAAGTCATTAAGCAACTCTAATCAAATAAAACTTAACTATTGTTAATCCACCCAGATTTTTGTTGCAAAACTATTTTATGGGACCCAACTTATTAACGAAGTCCATACTTAGAACTGCAATTAATGTTTGTATTCAAATGAGTTCGTAGCCCTCAGTAGCAGATGTCGCATTTACATTGATGCAGACTTTCAGAGGATGGTCTGAACTCTGAAGGATGATTGACTGAGAATTCTTTCTTTCGGATTGAGATCACCCATCAAAGATATTACTGTATTAGTGTGTGATGAGCCAGAGAATGGTCTGGCTCAAGCCTTGTTTCTTTAACTCTCGACCTTTTGTTGCCCATTGTTATCAAGTCCAATTGTTAAAAGCTGCTTAAGAAGTTGTTTCATATGGTAAATTCCCAGTTTGAGCAACCTTTTGTTATTCATCATTTGACAGCTTCAAAAATGTTGTACTTACAAACTAAAAGTCGGTCTTGGTATATTCTTTGGGTTTACTAGTCGTCTTTGTTTTATGATTTCAGCATGAATAAAGGCCATTTCCAGCAGGCACTCGAATTCTTTCAGTCTTACTGTTAGCAACTTAGCATAACACAGACATGTCTTGTTTCATTTGTGGGCAGAGACACCACTCATGTTTTTTCGCAGACTTGCAGTGCAGAAACAGTTTTCCAAATCTAGACATCTGCACAAGGCTATTATTTCAATATATTTTTGAATGGCTATTATTTAAATAAGTTATTTGATATATATGAACTACTCACATATTGCATAGTGCTGATGAAAATATTTACAATTTTACATATACAAATCAAGGTTGTCAAATCGTGAATCAGATTGGCCCTTCTGGATCGTGAATCAAATCAAATTGAACTTTCAAAACGCACAAAAAATTGTATAATTAATAGGAATACTTGGAGTTTTGCGGGGGGCCCAGCACTTCCCTTGTCTGCCACTGGGCATTTAGGAGAGCCTTTGCCTATTTGAGGATTGAATGACATTTGCTGATTAGAGAATGGCTGATATAAAATATACTACAGGGCAGTAATGGCTTTTTTGTTTATTTTCCTTTGAATGCAAAATTGCGACATTTTAGGCTCCTGAAAGTAATATAAAGGTTATACCTGCAATCTGTTGTATCTAGCTTTCTGAACTCATGTGATTATGCAATATCTCTCTGCTACACTTTTCAACCTTGTGGTTTTAGAATTTGACTTGGTATGTCGCCGAATGCCTGGTAACTTCCAGGTTGGAGGTTCACATTTAGGTAGAGACTTCAACACTCAGGTAGGAAGCTCCATGCAGCCCGAAAGAGGACCTGTTTGGTTGCCCGGTCTTTCAGATAACATGGGAACACAGCTTCCGGGACCGCCACCGTTAGTCCCTGGTCAGATGGGCCAGGGCAGTCAGCCTCCACGGCCTGCACCTGTAATTCATCCATATTCTTTTTAACTTGTGTGACAACCCAATTAAATTAGTTGCAGTTTCAATTTTCCCTGCTCGGTGTTTCACTTTGTGAATGTGTGGCTTGTGCAGTTGACCCCTGAGGTGGAGCAGGCGCTACTCCAGCAGGTCATGAACCTCTCGCAAGAACAGATTAATAACCTTCCCCCAGACCAAAGAACTCAAATCCTCCAGTTGCAGCAGATGATACGACGTTAAGGCGGGAAATCAATTGGTTTGAAAACGCATGGGAGGCATTTTGCTCTCTTTTGCTGTAACTGCAGCATAGAACAGAATCTCCCAAATCCATTTCTTCATTGCATGCATTTACCTCTCAATCAGCCAAGGTCAACCAATTTCAACAGAATTGCCAATGTCAATTTTAAAGTTCTGTTGTTTGGCTGATCCGCCATCAGGCAATTTTTAATTTAGCAGGTTCTGTAGTTGGGGTTCTTTGTTTTTTTTTTGTTTTTTTTTGTTTTGGTCTATGAACATCAGTGCTTGGGTTTCCTTTTTTAATTACTTTCTGTTGTAATTCTGTTAACCCCAAAATGTTGTGACCCCTTTAGCAGTTCATTATCTATAAACAGCATCAAACAGGTCAAAAAATCAGAACCCGAATTTAACACAATTTACATAACCTGCCCATTTGAACATGAGATGTTCTTCAAGAAATACAGGCTTTGTAAACACTTCAAGAAATACGGTAAAGATGTTCAAAAAAAAAAAGAAGAAATACGGTAGTCTCTGAAAGAGCACTTCTTCTTTTCTTTTTTTTTTTTTATATCTTTAGACTGATAGAAGTTGACAATGACATTTTTTTGGGGGATTCAATTTTAAGTCTACCCAGACTCCTCCACTTTCACTTGATCCATGAAGTTGGTTAAGGTTACCAATGACACAATAAGGCCGGTGCGTAACCAAGTCAGCTACTGTCTCTCGATTAGTACAAAGCCAGCAAAATATTAGCTCAGCTACTGTCTCTCGGTATGTAACAAAGCCAGCAAAATATTAGCTAACGGTACTAAGGATGCATCTGAGTTTCTTGGAGTTCTAGCATGCTCTTGGATGTGTTACTAGCAAAGTTTGAATCTACTAGATGTAGATGTGGTTCCTTTGATTTCTGTATACAAGACAGCCTCTCTTCTAGACTTTTTATTTTTCTGAGAGGTAATCTCTCTTGAAAACTAGAGCTAGATTTAATCAAGACAACATTTTCCAGCAGAAAGAGAAGAATTTCTCGGGAATCCTGTGAATTCATTCATTTTCTGCAATAGACGGTTACAGGTTTCACCCTCATTTGAATTTGAATCCTGCTGAAAGACCCATTAGAGATCAGAAACTATCGATTCAAGATGTTTCTTTCATTGTTTCCAGGAGATTGACAAACAAGAAAATGGATATCAGTTTAGTTCGATAGTAACTTAGGAGTGTGGCGAACGAAGGGACAGGTCACAGTCCAGTGTGTCGAAGGACTTCACTCTTTGTATGCTTCATTGGCCACTTTTTGTTACTATCATTCTTGTGAGGATCTAATAATCTAGAATCTATCATCAACCCACAAAAAGGGATTCCTGGAATTCCTGCTCCCCTTTGCATTGGGTTCGCTACGTTCATCTACCCGTAGAGGGAAATCGTTTACAGAGCATTCCCAAAACTCCTGTCCATATCCCGCCTCTATGGGGTTTCGACTATTACACTACATTAAAAACTCTTAAGCGGTGTGCGATTCAATGGAATTCCCATCCGCCTTTGAATTCACCTGAACCCGAAAAGGCAGGAATCCACTTAACACTATCACGGCAGGGCTTGGAGGGTGAAATTGTCATCCTGGATCATTTCCATTACGGCTGAGACACAGAATAATAAGGCCACTCAAAATTTTCTTTCATCTGGTAAAAAACCATAACCATCCCCACACATAATTACACATTTACTTGGAATGACAGGCCGCAACGAGGTATTCGTCATTGCTCACTATTATGTGCTTTCTATCATATGGATTTTGTGCAACTAAAATTACATGTTGAAGAATGGAAATTGATGTTGAAATTTCCATCAAGGCCTCAATTGCTAGAAGATTCTCTGCTGAGGGTTGGCGACGCGTTGAAGATTTCCTGGCTGAGCTCATTTATCTTGCCCAGTAAAAGCATCTGCTCGGTCTCCAGCTGAACCATGTACTCGTCTTGCATATCATGGAGGCTTTCCAGCTCGCTTAAGGATGTGGAGAGTCCATCTATATTCCCCTCCTCAATTAATGATTGGAACCTTACCATCATTTCTTTCATCTGTTGAAAACCCATTCCGAAAGGAAGTTGTGATTCAAAGTTATGCAGTAGTAAATAATCTGCAGACGAGTTAACAAAGGGCTGCCTCCGGTAGTAGATGGTACAGAAATTGTGAAGCTTGGAGGAACAGAAACAAGAACAGAACAGCGAAGCGTGCGAAATCTAGTGTTTCACTAATATGATAACACTAACGCAAATTAGCATCCATATGCATATGACAACCAAACCACTAAAAAAAACAAGAAAAATAACATAAAAAGTCTTTTGATGTGTTAAGTAAAACATTAGTGAATAGTCACCAAACTAGATCAATTCATTCACTATTACAATTCAGTTCACAACATTCTAAACGTGCAAATGCTCGACAAGTATTGTCCTTAACATGTGAGTTGACACGTATATGGGCACAGGACACCCGTGTCAGAACCGCGTCCTTGACATGTCCAACATAAGATATAAAAATAACTACCCGTGTGACAAGGTGGACTCGTAGCCCAAGTGTCCTACGTGTGTCTTTGTCAGACATACTGTGACAACTAAAGCAGAGTGTCTATGCTTCATGGTAGTTTTAGACCTCTCGCAATGTACTAAAGTGAACAACTAGACACTGCAATGACAACTAGAAAGAAGAGTCCTTGCTTCATACATAGCTCTCTTAATTTTGTAGATTGAACAGTAGGACAAGCTATCAAGAGTGATAATCTGGTTGGCCAACCGCATCAAAAAAATTGGTTATTCTTGTGTTTGTTTGTCCTCTTTTCCTTTTTTCTTGTGACTTCGGGTATATCTCCCACGTCCCACGTGTAGACGGTTATTCACCTGGCAAGTGTGTGTAGTACTCTGAGTTTACTAGACAATGGAAACCCAAAAGTATCAAGAGTGATAATCTGGTGGGCCAACTACATCAAGAAAATTGGTTATTCATTTGTTTATTTGTCCACTTCTGTTGTTCACTTATATTTTGCTGGGTTCCGTTCCGTTCCGTTTGGTTGTTTGTTTTTGTGTGAACACTCCAATAACCAGCTACATTAGTGAAAGAAGCACTCGTGTCACATACTCAAGGGTTGGAAAGGACTACCCAACCTTTGGATAAATGTTTGACAGGCGACATAGATGTGTATTCCCTTGGCAAATATGTAGTAATCTGAGTTTTCTACACAAGTTATATACAATATGCGCCGGATGATTTATGGCACAAGGTAATAAAAAGTACAAATGGTTCGCCATGTCTGTGTACGTAGACATGCGAATTTGCTGAATCCGACACTTAAACATGCCCACATCCCAAACCCGAGACCATATCAGATAACCAGGCAAGGACTTCAGACACGTAGAAGAGAAAGCAACATATCTTGTTAGTATGGAATAAAATGATGTTAATCATAATATTGCAAACTAGTATGCTGCGTACCGTCAATCTGTGATCTTAGGCCTTAAATATAAAAGAAAATAAGAACTTCTCAATGTTCTTTCATGAGATGAACCACTAGAAAGCACACATGAACGGATACATGAAAAGACCCGCGAACTCTCTCACCTGGCCGGATATTTTGTGTGGTTTGGTTGAGGAAGATTCAGAGTCCAAACTTGGTCTCTTCTCTAGTTCTGGAACTTTTCTTGTAATTTGAATATGGATCTCCCCCCTTTTTACTCCTTGAAGGGGTATCCACTTGTCAGCTGTCTGATTGGGAGGCAATCTCTGATATTCCACGACACAATCACCGATATTCGATGTTGGAAGGATAGCATTATGGTCTTTCACATGCAACACCAAGGGACTACCATCATCTGGGAATTCCAAGGTCTGGTGCCACTGAGGATTCAGAGTTTTATCCATAACCTGGAAACAAAGGCAAAACACGGCAAGGTGTGTATATAAATAATTACATTGCAATGTAAGCAGTTTAATCAAAAGACGAGTTAGCTATGATGAATGCACTTCTAGTAGAACACGACAAATCAAAGAGCTACTTGTAGAGTATATGGTAGTGATTTGCATGCCACTGCAAAATGAAAGTTCAGTATCCAGACTCCAGAGTAAACTTCAATCATGTATCTTCAAAGAAAATGCATAAGGATGATCCGATGAGATAGAAAATCCTGTGTCAATCTTGGGAGAGGATTTCTATTCACATTTCTAAAATGTAAAGCCCTCCCGTCTTAACTCTTTCCTCTGTCATTCTCGGCAAATCTCCCTAGGTATTCTGTTCCTAGAGGAGAATAGTTTTGTAGGTTTTTTATATGTTCTTTGCTTCTTCTTTTTCCTTTTTTTCTTTCTTTTTGTGGAAATAAGAAGGTACCTTCATACTACCCTCTGTTCTGTTTTGTTCTTTCAATAAAATTATGGGTTATCAAAAAACAATTATAGGAAGCCATAAATTGTAATACTAGTAAGCTTTCTTTGACGTTAGACGCCCAGAAGTTGTCCGGAACATAATCTTTCAAATAATTTCATTCACGATGCAGGGAAAAAGTCATTTAATCACTTGAAGGGCACATGGTGGCTTGTTTTGCACCATTAGAAGGTGCCCCGTGTTAAAATGCTTGATAGGTTGTGCTTTACATCCAAGCCTCATGCAACTTGCTTCCAAAACAAAGCACAGAGAGAGAGAGAGAGAGAGAGAGAGAGAGAGAGAGAGAGAGAGAGAGAGAGAGAGGAATAATTTGTGGATACATGAAAGTTGAATTTTACAAGACACTGACCTCGAAGCACGAAAATATACTCAAGGATAAACCACATAACCAGAGAAAACAGTTTCTTCCTGGTAGCAACAGAATTACATGAAGAATTGCAGTGTTGCTAACCTTTGTTCTTCTTTTTCTGTTTCCATAGTGTATCCTCACATATGGATCACTAGTTCCTCTGATATCGGCAGCAACAAGGTCTCTTGCTTCAATGAGGACAAGTTCAATCCATCCATTAATTGAACCACTGGTTGAACCCTGAATATACCAACCAAGTAAAATGGAACCACTGGTTCATACTCTTGAGCACAAGGATCCCTAACCAACTTCACAGACCAACTAGACGCACAAACATGGAGACACACTTACCTCTGTTACTGTTAAGTGCCTATGACAGTACCAAACCAGCTTGGCCAAGTACTGAAACAAAAATGAAGGCGATAAGGTTCTTATCTTTCTAAAGAACCCCAGCGCAGACTTCATCGGCAAAACTCTTTCAAAAAGAGAACAGTCTAAGAAAAATAGTTCTAAAATGGATTTCCGAACAAAGAACCAATTATAATATCCAAGGAGATCATGACATAGTACAGTGTCAAAAAATGTAGGATTTTTATAGAAGAATATTGGTGATTGGTGCCATTTTCATCTCGTACTGGTCTACATCGTGTTGTATCTTTGAACCATGCAAGCACATCCTCATCTCTATTTCATAGTTGATAGAAAATATGAAAGGAAATGCCGATAAAAGCATACCTTCAGGACTTCATTATCTTCCATTCTTACTGCTTCTATAAGAAGTCGCAGTTCTCCGGAATTTACTTTTTCAAGCGGAACCCATACATCCCTCGTTGACCCCTCAGCAAGTCCTTCTAAATTTACTCGCGCACTACCAATGTTTTCATCACCCAGCGTTTCTTCACTGTAGCATTTTATCTTAAGATAGTCACCTCCTCCTATCTCATCAAACTCAAACCTCTGATTCCAGGTAGGATTTGAAGTATGTTGGACAGCCTTTGTTTTCTGGAGTGCCTGAAAAGAAGGTTCAAGCCTTATCAGGGTTGAGTTCTAGAGATATCACAGTGAACATGTCTCTGAGGTTTTGAAAGCTGTGTATAATAAAATTCTGACACTTGACAATTTACGTGAAGAATCTTTCGCGCAAATTACTTTAATGGGGTAGCGGGCATTTCCAAAAGCTTAAAAGTACATTTTGTAGTTCTGAACCGAAAATATGATATATATGTTTCCATTTATTTACCTTTCCATACTGCAGTTTAACATATGGGTCAGACTTTCCAAATTTGTCTTTTACCAAAAGGTCCTTCCCTTCAGCAACACTAATACAAATTTTCCTTCCAGTTCCAGTCGGAAAATTTGATGACCCATAAAATGACGGCCAAGAGCTGAGACGGAAACTGTTCAAGCTATGTGAACCATCAGAGAACTGCCATTCTTTCAAGACAAGTTCCACAGTCAACTGCATACAATAAGTGAAAAGATTGAGTTACACAGCTGAACCCATTGTATGATTAAACAATGTTAAAAGATACAAACTTCTACTTATTGTACTGTTACATAAATGGGACACAAAAGAATTTCTAATCTGGCGACTGTCCAACTTGACCAGATTCAGGTGGTGGGGTGGGAGGAAAGATTTATATATCAGGGACAAAAGTAATCAGGACGTGACAACAAGCAATAATATTAATGACCATTAAATGATGGAATCAGAAGAAAAAGTTTCATCATGATTTTATAGCAATGATCACATAACTCGAATACAAAATCTCAGTGCCTAATTAAGGTAACAGAAGCTCTTACGTTTCCCGAATTAGCACCCTCGAAAGGAACAACCATTTCAACTTCATTAGCATGCTTTGCTATCATACTAGAATCAGGTCCTATTGCCCAAAACATCGTGGAATCATCTGCAACATATTTCACCTGCTCATTCGGCGAAAAGAATGCGTATAAACAATTGGCACAACAGATACAGTAACAATGATCATTGATAAAGGAGGAAACAGAGATTTAACACTTAGGGATGTTCAGATGGACTCTTATCTGTCGATTGAGCAAAGAAACTTTTGTTAAACTAAACTGTGAAGTAACCAATTGGAGTCGGCAAATTAACAATGACATGGCATGGTGCAAAGGAACGTTTTTATCATACATATTATACACATGCCATACGTTACGTTTGAAACTCCATATAGATCCACTCAATTTTCATACACGTTTCTGTTGGAACAAACAAAAGCCATTTACAAAGTGTTTGAATGATGGATCTGCTGAGGTACTTACTGAAGGGAAAGGAAAGGCAAACATAAGGTGAAGAGGCTAAATTTGTTTTTTCTACGGTCTCCTAACATTTTTTCTTGCCATTGATAAACCCATCGAGCCAATCCATGATAAGAACACACCCTTACTGTTCCCTGATCTACCATTAACACTTCAGGCTACCATTTGCAATGCAAATTAATTGCCCCATTCAGATACCACAAAAATTGAGACGTTTGTCCAACTTAGATTAGAGAGAAGAGTTAGCATCATACATGGCAATACCTTAATTTCACAGCTTGTTAGATAGTCATACTTCACACTCCCTGGGGTACACTCATAAAGATGGAAACGCAGAATGCCTGTATTTTCGTGTAAAACCATATTGAACGTTGAGTCCCATTTAGGGCTTGATCCGGGTTTGACATTCGTCTTCCTGGTTAGTTCCTCAAGTTCAACCTCCACAAATGTAAGCATATCTTTGTTGTCATGGCACTCTTCTAACCTACCATCCATTGTAGAAATATGTTGCCTTTTAGAAAGGCTTCCCTTCAAGTTACTCTTGGAAAGTTTGCTTGCTGAAATGACAGTCACGTAAATTATACCACCAACGGCCTCTTTCCTCAAGTCTACAGATGGCAGAGAGAGACAAAGGCGGCGTGGTTCAACCATTGTCTTAACTAAGGTGTCAGTTGAAAGTTTAACCTGCAAGGAGAATAAGGTACATCAATAACATAATTCCGAAAAATTAGCTTAGCCCTTAAGAAAGAAAGTCAAGTTTGTATGGCCCCAAAGTTTTGGAAAATCCCCTTATCGTGGTTGTATTGCTTAGAAAAATCTTCAAATGGGTTTGGTGGAAAATGAAGCATTGCCCCGTAATTTTTTGCAATTTAGGTATACAGTTATAATTCTCTCTCTCTCTCTCTCTCTCTCTCTCTCTCTCTCTCTCTCTGTGCGTGCGCGTGTAAATTTTGCCATGTAATAGCACATTTAGCCTTAATCTGCAATTAGAAAAGGTAGAATCTATGATAACTTAAGTAAAAAGCAAAGAGAGCGGAGGTCACATTTTTTCCTTATTTGGTAAAAAACGAAAACTCTTGTTACATTGGCTACAAAATGGAAAACAAATCATAAAGTGGATAGCTATGGAGGTTGATGTGGAATGGGAAGATAGAATTTTGGGTTATGCTAGGCGTTTGGAGATCACAATCTGTAATCTTTCTTATTTGTTGAGAAAGTTGAGATTTGTTAGGATTATATTTATTCTCCTGCTTTTCGGAATAAATGTTGCTTGTTTTGCGTAGAAATGGGTCATAGGCGATTACGTCAACCAGACTTGATTATTGGAATATCCAAGTGACATCGGTTCTCTTTCTCTCTCAACTTCCCTACTTTTGCCCAGTTATTATTCTTCCATCTATTATTCTCTTTTGGTGCTACGTCTGAGGTACCACGGGACCCGATCTTTCAAATATTGTCCTTGAAAGATGCACAAGTTCTTTGTTCCTAAAACGCACAAACATTAGAAACTGATATTGTATTTTACACGTTTGTAACAATTTCTAAAGATGTAAACTCAAAACGCTTCCAAGCATTATGAATGTGATAGTGCAGATATCCAATTATGTTAATTTGTCAAAAGAGAACATGAGAGGAAAATTTTGGCATTTAAGCACATCGTCTATGTCTCTTTCAAAAGCTTTCGAATAGAATTGTTTCAGAAACATACCAGCCATGAGGAAACACCAGGAAGTTCTGTTGCAGGTAGAGATTGACTTCCTCCACTACCAAATGCAACGCCTATTCTCACCTCAGGACTGGATAAAAATGAGTACAAAATTGCTTTTCCATCCAGAACTGGCATCATGAGAAGCTGTAACCAGATAACAATATGGGTCAGATATAGTTAGTGATTTTCTGATTCTGGATGGTCACGACTCACGTGTATATACTAAAGTTTTCGCATTTATTTGATGCAAGGGTCATTCAAAATGGTCCATCTCCCTTAATGGGGAGAAACAGTATATCTGCTTACTGCAGTGAACGTACAGGAAATATAATTAAGAAACAATAAAACAGGCTTTTGAAATGAAAAAACAAAACCAAGTGCTCCAGTTATATGTAACCAAAGCCCTTTCAAGTAACCAAGACAAGTAACACTTCACATCAAATAACAGCTGGAATGTCTTAACATACATCCTCGCCACTATATAGCACGGCTATGGACATAGACACAGACACAGACACAGACACAGACATGGATAAGTCTCGAACACAGATACGGATAGGGACACAGGATTCCTACAAAAATAAAGACACGGAGACGGTAGGGACACCGAAAAATAAAAAAATATTTATTTTAAACAAGAGAAAACATAGTTATAGTAGAAACATGAAGCATTGATATGTATAAACAAGAATTATATATACATCATATTACACTTTCAACTCAAAATATCTGAAGTAATACACATTTAACCCCCAGGAAACTCAAAAAAAATGCATATTTAACCCCTACCGTGTCGCCTCCGTGCCCCTCCTATGCCCCAAGTGTCCCTCTCAACAAATTTAATAATGGACACGCAACATGGTGTGTCCCAAACGTTTTTTGCCGTGTCCCCGGGCATGTCGGGCATGGATACAATGACCTCTAGCCTCTAGGAGTGTTGGTGCTTCATAGCTCGCCTCTATGTTAGGTAGACATTCATGAGGAGTACATTCCAACAGGGTGTTTGAATTTTGTGAATATTTTCCCTTTTTGTTCCCCTCCCATTAAGAACAAAATTTCCCCATGGAACTGATGATATGCCCTGGGACCGACGGAAACAAACACACACACAAATAAAAAAAAGTAGGCCCCTTGTTAAGCATATTTTCAGCAAACATTGTTTGCTTGATTGACAAATTCTATTGAATAGGGCCCAATTTGGGTATCAACTAGATTGTGATATCAAAGAGCATTACACCAAAAAAATTCTTATTCTTCAGATTCTTTAGGTATCAATTACTAATTAACCCGAAAAAAAAAGGCCATAAACATTAAATTCTGGAATTACAAAGGAAGCGAACGAAGAGAGGAGGTTACATACTTCACCCTTGATGTGGATGCTGTTTATGACAATTCGGGCAGTTCCCATTAAAGGCTTCGCCAACTTAGCAAATAGCAAAATATTTACATCCGAAGAATCCCAATCAAACCCCATACGCATGATTCGCTGTCAACAGTACACGAACCATGAGCTTTCTTACATTTACAGAAACACTAATACAAAATCCAAAGTAAAGAATGGAAGCAGAATATCTTATGCTGAATGTTCCACAATGAGGAGAATCCTGTATCCTACATTTCTTTAATTATTTTTTGTTTACATGTCATGGCTGTCTGTATTATATGTTGTATCACAATTGCAGCCAGCTGCAAATCAATCTGCAAAAAAATGCTCATATCGATGTCACAAATCTATCCTGCGTCTTTGTTGTTGTTGCATATTAGAAATTAGATAACGGTTAATAGACCATCTAGCCAATGTAAAATGGAGCACCTAGAAATAACCATTTTCTCAAACATGTCCTATTTACCGAAACATGAAAACAATCACCAAAGTAAAGCATGGTAGCGGAATATTTTATGCTGAAATTTTTAAGAGGACAATCCTTTACTTTTCATTAATCTTTTTTTGTTTTATGTCATGGCTGTATAATTCATGTTGTATCACAATTGCAGCTTCTGCAAATACGGGTGCCAATGAGCTGAGCCGAGCCGAGCTGTAGGGTGCTCAAGCTCTGCTCGAGATCGAATCAAGCCCAAATACTCGAGCTCGATTAGTATCTGAGAACTCGGTTCATTTACTAAACGAGCCGAGCTTATCTACACAAGCTGAGCTACGACTAACTTGTGCTTGGCTCATTTACTAATGAATCAAGCCAAGCCGAGATCTTAACGAGACGAGCCTTGAACTGCTCACAAATAGCTTGATTCGTTTACATGAATTTTGAATACAATATATAGAGCTACAGTAAAGGGGAATCTCTATGAGTCATTTTTTTTCATCAATAAGAGATTTGGAGGTTGTGAATCGATGTGATGGAAAGTTCTACTTTGCTTAGTGTTGTTCTAGTACGAGTCATGAAAATTATCCTGTCCACTAAAAAAGTAGGCGTAATCTCTAAAACCCTACAGCATTTTTGCAATGGGTATAACCTTATCAAGACGATTTGTTATTGACATTACCTGACAAAACTAAAATATTAATACAATGAAATTTCTATGTGAACATGTATCTGCACATACTTTTATAGTCTGGCCTTCAAGCTAGTCTGCACAAAACTCTGCCGTAGAGATTCAGGTAGAATAAGTTGTTCATCACTGTTCCTAGGCATTAATAATGGGTATTTAGTTTGGTGTGAGTACCTCTTCTAGTACCTATAAGGTCTAAACTATCCAAGTACCCCTGTTGCATCAAGTCAGCCTGTTATGTAGTCAAATAAGCTCAACCGCTTACTAAATGACCATAACAACAAAATCAGAGACAACCACGAGTTATTCAAATTGAACCATAAAGTTTGAAAATAGCCACATCGCAACTGACTATCATTTTTTGAGGAACATATATCAGTACATAACAACGGTTTTTTCTTGTGTCACAATAACTGTTACTGATATCTTGACCGCCAAGAAAGAAAAAATGCGAAAAGACATCTCAATAAAAAAACCCAGAAATCGAACCTGATCACCTGAAGTTGACCACTGAGTACCATTAAGCCCCAAGACAGGAGGGCATGAACCTAGTGAAAACTCTTGCAATTCAATTCTTTCCTGTAAATAGATAGCTTGGTCTCAGAGAACGTTATGACATTGTTAACAAATATAGATGTACAATTCAATGTAAAAAGGTAAAAAACTTACAATAAGCCTTGGTTTTCGATGCTTCAAGCGTTTCTGCAGGAATAAAAATCATCTTCGTCACACCCATTTACTTCTCTTTAGAACACAGGAGATAGTAATCAGGAAAGAAATTAGAGTTTGATGTTTTCAAAAAACTAGTTCCCCGAACATTATTCTTTCGAATATTACCCAAGGAAAAGCTACAAGAAAGAAACCCACTTTGTTAGATCCATTCTAACAAAAACGTTTTCTATTTTTCTCAAGAGGCAGGAAAACAATTTCTGGCCTCCCAATGAGAGGACTGATCTACGAATTTCGCCTTATAATAACACTATAATTGAATAGGTTTTCAAGTGAAACTTGACTGGATCCTGAAATCTTATTATCCAGTGCCTCATGAAAACCCGACAGGGACAGGTATCACTAATTGTACACGGACAGTTAAATACCAAGAGGTATGATTCAGAGGGCGTCTAGGGCCGACATGACTAGGTAGGAGTATTCAGGAGATGCCGTTCCAAACAAAAAAAAAAAAATTTATTCAGGAGATAAGACCCCTTTTATCCTGGAACACCAAGCATGAGTTACAAATGTAGATAGATCAATTCTTCCTTGCTGTGCAAATGTATGGAGCCAAGCAAGATTAAAATGACGATATATGCTAAATGAAGAAGCCAAAAAATTCAAGCGATATGTTAGACACTCCATCACTTAGATCCTAGCAACCATTCTTGAAAAAAGTTCATTTTCTAGGTACACTCGAAACAAATAGTGATCCACTGCCAGTCTGCACTTGTTTCAATTGAAGAAGAAGCGTAGTTGTGTCGATAGATGTGACCATTCAGTTAACTTTCTAACAGCCAATTTGCACAGAGGACCGATAAAAACACTTATCTGGTGTTTTGGTATGTTCCATACATAAAGATATGCAAGTATAATGTGAAATTGACAAAATTTAGGAGGTCTAGAGTAGATGTAGACAGTTACAAAACCACTTCTCCTTTGCTTTTAGCTTTAACTCACTTATCTTGTACCACTGAAGTAGGATGCAATTGAAATAGAGAACAGGGAGGTCACCTCAACGATAGATGAAAACATCAAGCAAAGCTTAGGGTTAATGTAGTTGGGCCAAATATCCATTAACAACTTGTTCAGCCATTCACAGTGCTCCAATGGTGTTACTGGCTTCATAACAAGGGAAAAAGAAGAAGGCAAAAGTCAATTTCACTATAAACAAAACGATTGAAATGTGAAACAAGAAAAGAAAACTCACCGCAGTGTGGAGTATGACTTGCTTCCATTTTCTATTCAAGTCCTCCGCAAGGATTTGGCGTTGATAACTCCCGTACTGCACATGAAGGATGGTGAATTCTCATTTCAGTGCATTGGTTCTCATACTCTCATCTCATTCAATCAAACCCCGATATTTTGGGAAAAGAAGGAAAGCAACAGAAGAAAAGAGCAAAACAATGAATTTTATCATGATATGAACATGAACAATAGAATTGACCCCAATGTCAGGTGCAAAACAAAGAGATGAACCACTTTACAATAGCTAGCTTACTATACTGGTTATTCTCATTTCTATAATTCACTCAAAGGTTCCTCCATGTTATGTTTGTATTACAGGAGTTAACAGAATTGAATAATGACTGAGCTGAATAAGTACTACCTAACAATTGTAAAAAAAGAAAAAACCATGGAAGTAAAGAGAAAGAGTAGCAGGAAACAAAGAAACAACAAAGAAAGGGTATTTTTGTGTTACTCCCTAATTTTTGTCTTCATTCATAGGAGGTAACAGTGCTACTGTTTCATCAATTCTTTTTCTCTTTCTTTTTAGGCAAGTATAAATTCATTTTCTTACACATGAAACGATAATAAAGCAAATTCACATGAATAATGACACAAAAAAAAAAAGTGTGAATGCCAAATGGTAAGAGAAATTTCCAAAAGAAAACCTATAGGAACTACTAAAATTTACTAGTGGATCATAACTGCAAGAGTAAAGTCAAATTCTAACCACCTGGATTGATCTCCTCTCTACTGTCAAAGGTAAATCTTCAAGAACCATTACCACCAAACTAGCATTCACTGTCACTGTTTATTATACTTGGATTGAAAGGAATCTACGGAAATTCCAAAACATTGCATGCCCTGTCTCAATTGTTGTGCATAAAATTTGTCAGGTTATTAGGTCCAGGTTGTTGTCCTTGGATAAGCTTCTCCAAGGCCCTCAATCTGAATCGTTTATAAACGAATGAAATCTTGCATCTTAAATGTTTCCCTTGTCATGGATTTTCAGGTTGGAAGCTTTGTGGAATGTGTACCTGACAATTGAGGCTTCTACTACTATTACTACAGATGGATCTCTATGTTAACTCCAAGGAACTCTTGAGCTGTTGATGGCAGGCTTTACTCTCCTATTACTTCTAAGTACACAGTAACTATCTGAAACTATCATGGAGTAGGTGTATCAGCACCAACCACAATGCAAACGTGTGTGTGATCTTCTTTATATGTCCAACCCCTCAATATGAGTGCGTATGTGTGATACCCGTGAGCTGTGTGTTAGATGCTCTTTCCTTTGGAGTGGAGATAATAACGAGCGGGGTCATCTTGTGAGAACTAGTGAAGGGAGAGGGCTGGAACCATCTTCCCCTTTTGCTATTGTGATAATAGGAAGGGTGGGAGCTGTGAGTTTTCAAGGGAGTCGTGGTGTGAGCAGTTAAATCGCAAAAAGGGGCATTTGCTCTTTACTAATCGGCAATTGTCTAATGTCTCTTCTTCTATCTTCACTTGGCATCTCTTTTCAGTTCTTTAAGTTCATCTTGTGTTGTTCGTTTCATGATGTGTTACTGGTGTTGTTGCAACTGCTGTGACGTTTTTTTTTTTTTTTTTGGTAAATTGCTCCATCAGTCTAAGCTGTTAATTTTCATAGGGGGAGTCCATGGAATTTCAGTAATTAGTGCAAGTCATTTTACCCACTGTTGGGCTTATGTTTGTCCAATTATTCTATATTGTTATATTATTTAACCTAGCACAGCTGAAAGTTTTCACCTAACCACGGGGGGTTGTCCCTTGGTATAACAATTGTATTCGGTTCAATTCAAAGCGGGTCTCTGTGTCATTGAATTGGCAGCTATGGAGGAACATTTCCCAGCTGCGATCTCAACTGGGGGCTTATTTGCATCGTTGGGCAGGTTTCCATTTGTCCCATTGCGTATGGATCCTTGCTTGTGAAGTTTTTTCTTTCAGCATATGGGCTGTTCTCGAATGGGCCTTACTTTGCGCGCTCAATCTGTTGTGCACATTTTTGATCCTTCCATCCTTCTTGGTCTCTGTATCCATGATCCCAAGTTCACCGGTCTCTTGAAGAAGCACAAGTTCTGGCCTTAATTTCAGTTGTAATTCAGTAGTATGATACTATGCTACATTCAATTAATGTAACCCAATGTTATTTTGTCCATTGTCTCTCTTCCCTCTTCTTTAGATGGGAGGGAAACAATTGTAGTGAATCTAGTAGCATTTGTAGCCATTAGGCCTAGTTTTCCAAATTTTCCTTTTTTTTAATTTTTTTTCTTTTCCTCCTGAGGTATGCCGTAGGTTGTATATTCGGTTAGTCTTTTTCCTATTCAAGCTAATTTACACCCCCCCCAAAAAAAAAAAAAAAAAAAAACCAACCACCAAAAGACGAAGGACAGAAGAAAAGATGAGAATGGAAAAAATCAATAACCAGGTGTTTACACCCTATTTTTGACAAAATTCTTGACTGTCGATTGAAGTTGAGAAGGCTGTGTCGAGTAAAAGACATCTGGCAATTTCCTTAGCTTGTCGAGAATGTGTTGAGCAGCTAAGGGCACGTGGCAGCAGACGAAGAAATAACAGAGAGAGTTTTGATAAGGCAAAGGCAGTTGGATCAAGGATGTCGGAAAGGACACCTACACAAAGCAACTACCTAATCTGGACACAAGATTTCAGGCCAAGTAACTGCCCAAAAGTTCAAATTGAGGAGGGAAGTTGTTCAAGTTTGAATTCAAAGAGTGAAGTTGCAGCAAGCCTATAAATACTAGACTTAGAAGTCAAAACGAACCCCAATCAATTAATCGCTCAAAGGCTTCTATTTTTATTGTCATTTACTTTTCTTGTCTTTAAATTCCCGTTCTAGGAGTAGGAGTATTGTAGTCACCATCGACTGTTACCTTTGGTTGTTACGCTCGACTGTAATCTTTGAAGATTAATAAAAGTTTCTCTTTTGTTATTCTACTGATTTTGACTGAGTGAAATTTTTAGTAAACATGAGGTTAGTTCTTTTAAGTTCAATAACTAGGTGATAGAGGTGGCAAATTGGCGGAATTTGAATTGGTTGAAACGGGTCGCGGGTTGAATATGAGCAAGTCGAATACGGGTCAAAGAGTAGACGTGTTAAAACGGGTTGGATCGAATATGGGTCGATCCAAACCCAAACCCGTCCAACCCTACTTGTTTTCTCCGTCATATACATATAACATGTACGGGTTTCCTAATCAGGCCAAATTGGATCTAAAAAAACACATAATTAGGAAAATTCATAAAATAAGGATAAAAATTGAGAGTACGCCGACCGTGAATCAGAGTGTAAATATTATAACCCAATACTAATGTATTTATCTTGAAGGTAAACAAAAAGAACGATGAATCTGATTGAAAAGGGGAGAGTGATTAATGTTGATCATAGGCAAAAAATCAAACTGTAATCAACAGTTTCGTCGACTATGATTTAGATAAAGAGAGAAATTCGTCGATTTTGGTTATAGTTTCGGTTTTAGGCATAAGTTTTGGTTTTAATAGCCAAATCGAATTATACTGTTGTCATTTCTAAGTTCATCTACGGTGGTATAATCAAAAGTTAATTGTTTTTAAAGTTAACAATGTTGGTACGAAAGATGGCTCACAGCGGCACAATCAAACTTAGAAACTTAGCAACCGCTTGAAAGAATAATTAATATCACAAACCCAGATCGAACCATTCAAACAAGAGTGAAATTTACCTGAATAGTAGCCCAAACGGCGACCCCAAGCGGAACCCAGTTGGAGAAGGTAAAAACCCATTTCTCAATAAACCATCCGACTAAAATCAAAGGAATTATGAACGGTAGAAGAGACTTGTCCACAGATAAATGGTTCAAGAATTCCAGAGCTTCATTCAGATCAAAACTTCTTGATTTTCTTTTGCTCATTTTTTGTGACAAGAATTCGGTTGAAGCCTTCACTGACATCACTTTCTCAGCAACAAATTGAGTTGACTGTTAATTAATGGCATCGATAATACGCAAAGAAACAAAATGGGATCCTCTGGCAGGCAGCAGGAAGAAGGGAGAGAAATAAAATGTAAAAGAAATAAAATGGGATCCTCTGGCAGGCAGCAGAGAGCGAGAGCGAGAGCGAGAGTGAGAGTGAGAGAGAGAGGAGTCCAAGTCAAGTCAACCATGTGGTCGTGTGGATTTGGACCGGCCACCGACCGAGTGTGGGGTTCACTCTGGACCCCGCACGAATGATCCGAGCCGCTCAATAATTTAAAAAAAAAAACCGAGTGGGCTACGTGAAAAATAAGCTCAATCCGATATGTGTACGTGCTCGTTCCAAACTTTCATTTTGAACGGCTCGAATCATCTGATTTTGGAACAGCTCGGATCGAGCACATACACACATCGGATTGAGCTTATTTCACACGTAGCCCACTCGGTTTTTTTTTTAAAATTATTGAGCGGCTCGGATCGTTAATGCAGGGCACGGAGTGGACCCCACACAGGGTCGGTGGCCGGTCACCAGTGTTTTCGGTGTGGATTTTAGGATAAAAGGTGGGTTAGAATTGAAAAGTTATGTGATTTATTTATTTATTTTAATAAAAAATATTTGTATTTATTTATTTTGCATTAAATTTTTGTGATTTATTAATTTGTTTCGACGAGAGAAATTGAAAAAGTAAAAAAATTTGATCGAAACTCATAATTTTTTGAATAATAACAAAAAATAAGTCAATAAGACCATTTTTTAAATTTATTTTTGTCTTTTTGAAAAAAAATTATGAGTTTCGATCAAAATTCTTTACTTTTCTAATTCCTCTGGTCGAGAAAAATCAATAAGTCACAAAAATTTGACGCAAAACAAACAAATTCAAAAAAAAATTGAATAAAGGCAAAAAAAAAAGTCAAATGACTTTTGACGCCAAACCGGCCCGAAGGGAGGTTTATTTCTTTTTTTTGTTAAGAAAATTGATTTTGGCATTCTCCAAATTGATAATCACACTTTCAAGAGAAGTGTCAAAATTATTTACTTTTTCAATTCTTTTGGTCGAGACAAATCAATAAGTCACAAAAATTTAACGCAAAACGAACAAATTCAAAAAAAAAAATTGAATAAAGGCAAAAAAAAAAAGTCAAATGACTTTTGACACCAAACCGGCCTGAAAGGAGGTTTCTTTCTTTTTTTTTGTTAAGAAAATTGATTTTGGCATTCTCCTAATTGATAATCACACTTTCAAGGGGAGTGTCAAAATCAATTTCATATAAGGATTGATTTTGGCCACTTCCCAAATTGATAACCGCACTCACTCCCCTTTTGTTAATATATACTCCCTCCTTTTCAATTTACTTGTTCCAGTTCTATTCTAACTGGATTAAAAAACTAGTTATATCTTTAAAGTGGTAATGAATTCTATATCAAATATAAATCTTATTTGATAAATCTCGATTTGTTCTATAATTTAATGTTTTCGAAATCACTTAAAACATTATGAATTATAAGATATAATTAATTAAAAAATAGCACGAATTCCAAAAAATGACAAGTAAATTAGGACGGAGGAGGTATACAGTAAAAGTTTACAAAGTGAGTTAGTATCAAGAAACCCCCTAAACTATGTGTTTGTATCACTTTCCTCCCCTCATCTTTCAATGAAAGCATTTGCACCCGCTATTGATTAGATCGCATCATTATCCCCCTTTATATTAGGTTATTGCGGGATATGCTGATGATTATTAGTGATCACATGAGTTGTGACTGAAATAACTCATTTAAGTCTGAAATACCCTTTTTTCTTCCCTCAACAGAACTCAGAAGGCTCACATCTATCTTTGTATACATCCGAATCATGGAAATGTGGTTTTTTTTTTTTTTTTTTTTAAGGAAATGCTAAAGAAAATAAACATTAGGAAAAATTCAAACCTGTCAATATTTTTTGAATTTCTTTTATTTTTACTCATTTTGTTATAAGTTGCCCAAGTGTTTTACTTTTTTCATTCGTCTAGTATGCAAACTAAAAATGGTACTAGTAATGAATTTTGTCCAAAGACCAAAAATAGTAAACTGAAGTGGGAAAAAAACTAGAGTTGTAACCATATATTGTTATTTGTTTTTTCTATCCATGTGTACTTTCTTCAAACTCGGCTCTTGGGTTCTTGTAGTGATGTTTAACTTTTGTGATTTTGTACTTTTAAGTTCTTCAATGATAAGTTATTTTTGTCTATTATTTATTGAAGTTAACGTGCATCTCGATGAATTTTATTTGTTGTGAAACCCCAGTATGAGGATTTGCCTGGGCCCCAAAAGAATTGAGACAATCATTGCGGTTACACACTTGTAAGAACGGAGATATCTATTTGGCACGTTGTTGGTTCACCCAAATAGTGCTCATTAAAAAGGTTCACCAAACTAGCAATATGATTTTACCATGTAAGTTATAAAGTTATGCGCTAACTATGATGCATGAAATGGTGTGGTACGTCTCTGCCGATAAAAAAAAATTTAAAATATGATGTACATCGCCATGTAAACTCTGATCAACATTTTCTGGAGAACGAAAAAGTATGTTGAAGAAATGTGATTGTGTTTTGTCATACGGGAGTTAGATGAATATTTGAGTCGTGTAGATATGTACCTCACTGACAACCCTCTCGAGTCCTTGTTTCCTAGCTTCTCGTCCCAGGCAGACCAGGCTTGGTTACTTTCATCACTTTTGTACACGAATTTTTCAAACTCTGTTATTATTAACCTGCGGTGTTTGTCTATACGGTACTACTAGACAAAATACTCTCTTGCGATGCCCAGTTTCTTGGTTTGGAATTTTGCTTTGTTTGGTTAAGTCATTGAGCAACTCTAATCAAACTTAACCATTGTTAATCCGCCCAGTTTTTTTGTTGCAAAACTACTTTATGGAACCCAACTTATTAACCAAGTCCATACTTAGAAAAGCAAACAGTGTTTGTGAGTGTGTGACGAGCCAGAGAATGGCCTGGCACAATCCTTGTTTCTTTTTAACTCCTCGACCTTTTGTTGCCCATTGATATATCATAGAGGGAAATTGTTTACAGAGCAGTCCCAAAACTCCTGTCCATATCCCGCCTAACTGGGGTTATTACTATTACACTACATTAAAAACTCTTAAGCGGTATGCGACTAAATGGAATCCCCATCCGCCTTTAAATTCACCTGAACCCGAAAAGGAAGGATTCCACTTAACACTGCCAGGGTAGGGCTTGGAGAATGAAACTGTCATCCTGGATCATTTCCATTCTGGCTGAGACACAGAATAATAAGGCGACTCATCTTTTTCTTTCATCTGGTAAAAAACCTATAACCGCCCCTACGCATAATTACATTACTTGGAATGACAGGCCGCAGCAATGAGGTATTCGTCATTTCTCACTATTATATGCTTTCTATCATATGGCTTTTGTGCAACTAAATTACATTTGGAGAAGAATGGAAACTGATGTTGAAATTTCCATCAAGGCCTCAATTGCTGGAAGATCCTCTGCTGAGGGTAGGCGACATGTTGAAGATTTCCTGGCCGAGCTCATTTATCTTGTTCAGTAAAAGCATCTGCTCGGTCTCCAGCTGAACCACGTACTCATCTTGCATATCATGGAGGCTTTCCAGCTCGCTCAAGGATGCGGAGAGTACATCTATATTCCCCTCCTCAATTAACGATTGGAACTTTACCATCATTTCTTTCATCTGTTGAAAACCCATTCCGAAAGGAAGTTGTGAGTCAAAGTTATGCAGTAGTAAATAACTTGCAGATGAGTTAACAAAGGGTTGCCTCTGAGCAGTAGATAGTACAGAAATTGGGAAGGCCTCTGAGCGGTAGAAAGTACAGAAATTGGGCAGCTTGGAGGAAACAGAAACAATAACAGACCAGCGAAGCATGCAAAATCTAGTGTTTCATTAATATGATAACGCTAGTGATAATACTAACGCAAATTAGCATACACATGTATACGACACAAACAAACCACCAAAAAAACAAGAAAAATAGCATAAAAAGTGTTCTGATGCGTTAAGTAAAACATTAGCTAATAGTCACCAAACTACATCAATTCATTCACTACTGCAATTCAGTTCACAACTCAATTCTTAACGTGCAAATGCTCGACAAGTATTGTCCTTAATATGTGAGTTGACACGTATATGGGCACAGGACAACCGTGTCAGAACCGTGTCCCTGACATGTCTAACATAAGATTATAACTACCCATGTGACAAGGTGGACTCATAGCCCAAGTGTCCTATGTGTGTCTTTGTCAGACTTACTGTGTCAACTAAAGCAGAGTGTCTATGCTTCATGGTAGTTTTAGACCTCTCGTAACAACTAGACACTGCAATGACGACAAGAAAGAAGAGTCCTTGCTTCATACATAGCTTTCTTAACTTTGTAGATTGAACTGTAGGACAAGATATCAAGAGTGATAATCTGGTTGGCCTACCGCATCAAAAAAAAAAAGTTATTCTAGTATTTATTTGTCCTCTTTTCCTTTTTCTTTTCGCCTAGTGACTTTGGGTATATGTCCCACGGGTAGATGGGTATTCACCTGGCAAGTGTGGGTGGTACTCTGAGTTTACTAGACAACAGAAAGACAAAAGGATCAAGCTGGTGGGCCAACTACATCAAGAAAATTGGTTATTCATTTGTTTAGTCGTCCACTTTTGTTGTTTTATTTATGTTTTGCTGTGTTTCGTTTAGTTTTGTCTAGTTCTTTTTTTTTTTGTGTGTGTGTGTGTAAACACTCCAATAACCAGCTACATTACATGACTCTTCTTAATGAAAGAAGTACCCGTGTCACATACTCAAGGGTTGGATAGGACCCACCAAACCTTTGGTAGCACTACGGGATAAATGTTTGACAGGCAGCATAGATGTGTAGTCACCTGGCAAATATATGTAGTAATCTGAGCATTCTACACAAGTTATGTACAATATGCTCCAGATGATTTAGGCACAAGGTAATAAAAAGTACAAATGTTTTCCCATGTCTGTGTACTTAGACATGCAAATTTGCTGAATCCAATGCTTACACATGCATCCCAAAGCCGAGACCATGTCAGATAACCTGGCAGGGACTTCAGACACGTAGAAGAGAAAGCAACAAATCTTTGCTAATAAGGAATAAAATGATGTTAGTCATGGTATTGACAAACTAGTATGCTGCATACCGTCAATCTGTGATCTTAGGCCTTCATTACAAGGAAAAAAAAACAAAGACCTTCTCGATGTTCTTTCATGAGATGAACCACTAGAAACCACACATGAATGGATTCATGAAAAGACCAGCAAACTCTCTCACCTGGCCGGAAATTTTGTGTGCTCTGGTTGAGGAAGATTCGGAGTCCAAACTTGGTCTCTTCTCTAGTTCTGGAACTTTTCTTGTAATTTGAATATGGATCTCTCCCCTTTTTACTCCTTGAAGGGGTATCCACTTGTCAGCTGTCTGATTTGGAAGCAATCTTTGATATTCCACGACACAATCACCAATATTTGATGTTGGAAGGATAGCATTATGGTCTTTCACATGCAACTCCAAGGGACTACCATCATCTGGGAAATCCAAGGTCTGGTGCCACTGAGGATTCAGAGTTTTATACATAACCTGGAAGCCAAGGCAAAACACAGGTAATTGCATTGCTACTTGTTGGAGAACATGACAAATCAAAGAAACACTTGTAGAGTATATGGTACTGATTTGCATGCCACTGCAAAATGAAAGCTCAGTATCCCAGAGAAAACTTCACTCATGTATCTTTGAGGAAAATACATAAGGATGATCCGATAACATAGGAAGTTGAAGTCCTATGTCAATCTTGGGAGAGGATTTCTATTCTCATTTCTAAAATGTAAAGCCCTCCCCTCTTAAGTCTTTCCTCTGTCATTGTTGGCAAATCTCCCTAGGTATTCTGTTCCTAGGAATAGTTTTGTAGGTTTTTTATACGTTCTTTGCTTCTTCTTCTTTGGAAATAGGAAGGTACCTTCCTAGTTCTCTCAGTTTTGTTTTGTTCTTTCAATAAAATTTAGGATTACTAAAAAAAAAAATCATGGAAGCCATATATTGTAATACTACTAAGCTTACTTTGACGTTAGATGCCCAAAAGTTGTAACAAACTCTTTCAAATAATTTCATTTTCAATGCAGGGAAAAAGTCATCTAATCACTGGTACAGACTTAATCACTTGAACGACACCCTGCTTGTTTTGCACCGTTACAAGGTGCCCCGTGTTAAAATGCTTGATAGGTTGGGCTTTACATCCAAGCCTCATGCAAATTGCTTCCAAAATAAAACCAAAGAATGTTCTGGATACATGAAAGGTGAATTTTACAAGACATTGACTTCGTAAGAATGAAAATATTATCAAGGATAAACCATATAACCAGGGAAAACAGATACGTAGCAACAGAATTACATGAAGAATTGCAGTGTTGCTAACCTTTGTTGTTCTTTTCCTCTTTCCGTGGTGTATCCTCACATATGGATCACTTGTTCCTCTGATATCGGCAGCAACAAGGTCTCTTGCTTCAATGAGAACAAGTTCAATCCATCCATTAATTGAACCACTGGTTGAACCCTGAACATACCAACCAAGTAAAATTGAAGTTCATATTCTTGAGCAAAATTATCCCTAACCAACTTCACAGACCAACTAGACCCACAAACATGGAGACACACTTACCTGTGTTACTGTTAAGTGCCTGTGACAGTACCAAACCAGCTTGGCCTAGTACCGAAACCAAAATGAAGGTGATAAGGTTCTTATCTTTCTAAAGAACCCCAGCGCAGGCTTCAATGGCAAAACTCTTTCAAAAAGAAAACATTCTAAGAAAAATAGTTCTAAAATGGATTTCCAAACAAAGAACCAATTATAATATCCAAGGAGATCACAACATAGTACAGTGTCAAAACATGTAGGATTTTTATAGAAGAATATCGGTAATTGGTGCCATTATCATCTCGTACTGGTCTATATTGTGTTGTATCTTTGAACCGTGCAAGCATATCCTTCTCTCTACTTCACAGTTGATAGAAAATATGAATGGCAATAAAAGCTTACCTTCGGGACTTCATTATCTTCCATTCTTACTGCTTCTATAAGAAGTCGCAGTTCTCCGGAATTTACTTTTTCAAGCGGAACCCATACATCCCTCGTTGACCCCTCTGCAAGTCCTTCTAAATTTACTCGCGCACTACCAATGTTTTCATCCCCCAGTGTTTCTTCACTGTAGCATTTTATCTTAAGATATTCACCTCCTCCTATCTCATCAAACTCAAACCTCTGATTCCAGATAGGATTTGAAGTATGTTGGACAGCCTTTGTTTTCTGGAGCGTCTGAAAAGAAGGTTCAAGCCCTATCAGGGTTGAGGTCTTGAGATATCACAGTGAATATGTCTGAGGTTTTGACAGCTGTGTAAAAAAAAAAAATCTGACACTTGACAATTCACGTGACGAATCCTTCACGCAAATTGCTTTAATGGGGTAGCGGGCATTTCCAAAAGCTTAAAAGTACATTTTGTAGTTCTGAACCGAAAATATGATATATATGTTTCCATTTATTTACCTTTCCATACTGCAGTTTAACATATGGGTCAGACTTTCCAAATTTGTCTTTTACCAAAAGGTCCTTCCCTTCAGCAACAGTAATACAAATTTTCCTTCCAGTTCCAGTTGGAAAATTTGATGACCCATAAAATGAAGGCCGATAGCTGAGACGGAAACTGTTCAAGCTATGTGAACCATCAGAGAACTGCCATTCTTTCAAGACAAGTTTCACAGTCAACTGCATACAGTACGTGAAAAGATTGAGTTACACAGCTGAAACCTTTGTATGATTAAACAATGTTAAAAGATACAAACATCTACTTATTCTGCTGTTACATAAATGGGACACAAAAGAATTTCTAATCTGGCGAATGTCCAACTTGACCAGATTCAGTTGGTGGGGTGGGAGGAAAGATATATATAAATCAGGGACAAAAGTAACCAGGATGTGACAACGAGCAATATTAGTAATAACCATTAAATGATGGAATCAGAAGAAAAAAATTCATCATGATTTTATAGCAATGATCACATAACTCGAATACAAAATCTCAGTGCATAATTAAGGTAACAGAAGCTCTTACGTTTCCTGAATTAGCACCCTCGAAAGGAACAACCATTTCAACTTCATTAGCATGCTTTGCTATCACACTAGAATCAGGTCCTATTGCCCAAAACATCGTGGAATCATCTGCAACATATTTCACCTGCTCATTTGGCAAAAAGAAAGCGTATAAACAATTGGCACAACAGATACCGTAACAATGACCATCGATAAAGGAGGAAACAGAGATTTTTAACACTTAGGGGTATTCAGATGGACATCCCTTGTCCGTCGATTCGGCAAAGAAACTTTTGTTAAACTAAACTGTGAAGTAACCAATTGGAGTCGGCAAATCAACCTTGACATGGCATGGTGCAAAAGAACGTTTTTTATCATACATACTAAACACATGACATACTTTACGTTTGAAACTCCATATAGTGATATGAAAAATTAATCCACTCAATTTTCACACACGTTTCTGTTTGGAACTAACAAAAGCCATTTACGAAGTGTTTGAATCATGGATCTGCTGAGGTACTTCTGAAGGGAAAGGAAAGGCAAACATAAGTGAAGAGGCTAAATTTGTTTTTTCTTCGGTCTCCTGTCATTTTTTCTTGCCATCGGTAAACCCATCCAACCAATCCATGATAAGAACACACCCTTACTGTTCCCTGATCTACCATTAACACTTCAGGCTACCATTTGCAATGCAAATTAATTGCCTCATTCAGATACCACAAAAATCGAGACGTTTGTCCTACTTAGATTAGAGAGGAGAGTTAGCATCATACATGGCAATACCTTAATTTCACAGCTTGTTAGATAGTCATACTTCACACTCCCTGGGGTACACTCATAAAGATGGAATCGCAGAATGCCTGTATCTTCGTGTAAAACCATATTGAACATTGAGTCCCATTTAGGGCTTGATCCGGGTTTGACATTCGTCTTCCTGGTTAGTTCCCCAAGTTCAACCTCCACAAATGTAAGCATATCTTTGTTATCACGGCACTCTTCTAACCTACCATCCATTGTAGAAGTATGTTGTCTTTTAGAAAGGCTTCCCTTCAAGTTACTCTTGGAAAGTTTGCTTGCTGAAATGACAGTCACGTAAATTACACCACCGACAGCCTTTTTCCTCAAGTCTACAGATGGCAGAGATAGACAGCGGCGGCGAGGTTCAACCATTGTCTTGACTAAGGTGTCAGTTGAAAGTTTAACCTGCAAGGAGAATAAGGTACATCAATAAGATAATTCCAAAAAAATTAACTTAGCCATTCAAAGAAAGAAAGTCAAGTTAGTATGGCCTCAAAGTTTTGGAAAATCCTCGTATCATGGTTGTATTGCATAGAAAAATCTTCAAACGGGTTTGGTGGAATATGAAGTACTGCCCCATAAATTTTTGCAATTAATGTTTAGCCAAGTTCATTTTAGGTACACAGTTATAACTCTCTCTCTCTCTCTCTCTCTCTCTCTCTCTCTCTGTGTGTGTGTGTGTGTGAATTTTGCCATGCAATAGCACATTTAGCCTTATTCTGCAAATAGAAAAGATAGAATCTATTATAACTGAAGTAAAAAGCAAAGAAAAGAAAACTTAAGCGGAGGTCACATTTTTTCCCTTATTTGGTGGAAAAAGAAAACTGTTGTTAACATTGGTAACAAAATGAATAACAAGTCATTAAGTGGAAAGATATGGAGGTTGATGTGGAATGGGAAGATAGAATTTTTGGTTTATGCTAGGTAATGAAAAGCATTGTGTTTGGAGATCGCAATCTGTAATCTTTCTTATTTGTTGAGAAAGTTGAGATTTGTTAGGATTATACTTATTCTCCTTCTTTTCAGAATAACGGTTGCTTGTTTTGCATATAAATAGGTCATAGGCGATTACATCAACCGGACTTGATTATTGGAATATCCAATGATTCCAATTGATATTGGTTCTCTTTCTCTCTCCCCAGATCTTCACTCTCTTATCCAATTATTATTCTTCCATCTATTATTCTCTTCTGGTGCTACGTCCGAGGTCTTTGTTCTAACCTAGGGACTCGATCTTTCAATCTTGTCCTTGAAATATGGACAAGTTCTTTGTTCCTAAAACACTCTAACATTAGAAACTGATATTGTATTTTTCACGTTTGTTACAATTTCAGCCCCCCAAAATGAAATCCTGCTTCAATCCATGTCCGTCGTCAATGTCAAAACAAATTAAGGCGGTTATCGAAAACGAAATTAGATGTGTCTCACAATCAAATCAACAGTGAAGATCAGGTGTTTCTCTGTCTTTGAATGGGAGAGGAAAGAATGGGGGAGGGAAGCAGTTTATCTTCTGTATAGAAACCAATAGGGGAAGATGTAACTTCAAAATGCTTCTAAGCATTATGAATGTGACAGTGCAGATATCCAATTATGTTAATTTGTCAGAAGAGAACATGAGAGGAAAATTGTGGCATTTATGTACATTGTATATGTCTCGAATTGAATTGTTTCAGAAACATACCAGCCATGAGGAAACACCAGGCAGTTCTGTTGCAGGTAGAGATTGACTTCCTCCACTACCAAACGCAACGCCTATTCTCACCTCAGGAGTGGATAAAAATGAGTACAAAATTGCTTTTCCATCCAGAACTGGCATCAAGAGAAGCTGTAACCAGATAACAATATGGGTCAGATATAGTTAGTGATTTCTGATTCTGGATGGTCATGACTCACGTGTATATGCTAAAGTTTTCGCATTTATTTGAAGCAAGGGTCATTCAAAATGGTCCATCTCCCTTAATGGGGAGAAAAAGTATATCTGCTTACTGCAGTGAACGAACAGGAAATATAATTAAGAAACAATAAAACAAGCTTTTGAAATGAAAAAACAAAACCAAGTTCTCATGTTATTGTTAGAATTCTTGGAGGGTTCCAATCTAAAACCAATTGGCTATAGGTGGAGTAGCCTCTAGAATTTATTAACCAAGCTTGGGTGGTTTAGATGAGCGATGTGGGATAAGTCTAACACTCCCCCTCACGTGCAGCCCAGATGCACGTGGAGGTGACAGACCAGGAGCTGACTGACTAACTCGGGCGACAGAGATGACAGAGACTTTCCCACGAGAGGTGAGACCACCCAAGACTTAGCTCTGATACCATGTTAGAATTCTTGGAGGGTTCCAACCTAAAACCAATTGACTATAGGTGGAGTAGCCTCTAGAATTTATTAACCAAGCTTGGGTGGCTTAGATGAGCGATGTGAGATAAGTCTAACAGTTATATGTAACCAAAGCCCTTTCAAGTTACCAGGACTAGCTGAACACTTCATATCAAATAACAGCTGGAATGTCTTAACATGCATGCTCACCACCTATGTAGCACGGATACGGACACGTATAGGGATAAGGGATTTCTAGAAAAATAAAGACATGGACACAGTAGGGGACACCGAAAAAAAAAATATTTATTTTAAACAAGAGAAAACATACTTATAGTAGAAGCATGAAGCATTAATATGTATAAACAAGAATCATATATACATCATATTACACTTTTAACTCAAAATATCAGAAGTAATACAAATTTAACTCCCAAGAAACTCAAAAAAATTGCATATTTAACACCTACAGTGTCACCTTCATGTTGGGATGGCCATCTCGGCCGATCCGTCCGTATCCGATCCGTTATCTGTCCCGAATGGATCGGATTTTTCGGAGTTTTTTCGGATATTGGGGCGGATTCGGATTTATTTTTTTTAAAAATTCGGAGATCGGATCGGATTCGGAGGTAAGTTTGCCTCCAATCCGATCCGCCCCGAATCCGATATCCGATCCGCCTCCGAATATCCGATCTACCTCTGAATATCCGACATAGGATTATTTTTTTTCCTTCTCTCTCACTCACCATTCCCTCGAAACTTTGTCTGAGACTCCGCGTTCACACCCTTCCACACCACGCTTTCTTCTTCCTCCCTCTTTTTTTCTAAAACCCATCCACAGTCCACACCTCCTCATACAATATACTACTCCTACTATTAGAATAGATTATTATTGGGTTTGGACTCAGACCCCAACATAGGGTTTGAAAGAGATTATAACCTTGCTGATGCTGTTCGACGAGCAGAAGAAGCGCAAATCGGAGAAGTGGTCGAGGATCGGCAGCGCAGAGAACGACTCGCTCGACGCCAACCACAGGAAAAAGACTCAGGCCATGTACCAATCTGTTTTTTTTTTTTTTTTCCAAATTCGGATTCGGATATCCGATCGGATCTCCGTTCCCCGTTCGGAGCGGAGATGGAGGTCAAAAATATATATCCGTTCGGAGTTCGGGGCGGATTCGGAGGTGGGAGGAGGGTTCGGATTCGGATATTGCAATATCCGCCTCCGCTCCACCCCGTTGCCATCCCTACCTTCATGCCCCAAGTGTCCTCCTCAACAAATTTAGTAATGGACGTGCAACGTGGTGTGTCCCAAACGTTTTTTGCCGTGTCCCCGGGCGTGTCGGCCATGGATATAATGACCTCTAGGTGTGTTGGTGCTTCATAGCTCTCCACTATGTCAGGTAGACATTCATGAGGACATTCCACCATGGTGTTTGGATTTGGTGAATATTTTTCGTTTCTCTTCCACTCCCATTAAGAACAAAATTTCCCCATGGGAACTGATCATACGCCTCGGGCCCAACGGAAACAAACAAACACACACACACACACAAATAAGAAAGAATAGGCCCCTTGTTTTCAGCAAACATTGTTTACTTGATTGACTTAGAAATTCTATTGCAGCAAAATCAAGTCAACGAAAAGAATAAAAGAAAACGGAAACCATCTTCTTTTTGGAATCTTCACTTTTTTTAATGAATGGGGCCCAAATTGGGTATCAACTAGGTTGTGATATCAAAGAGCATTACACCAAAAAAATTCTAATTCTGCAGTTTCTTAAGGTGTGTAATCCAATTACTAATTAACCAGAAAAAAGAAGAAGGGAAAAGGGCGTAAACATTCAATTCTGGATTTACAAAGGAAATAAACGAAGAGAAAAGGAGGTTACATACTTCACCCTTGATGTGGATGCTGTTTACGACAATTCGGGCAGTTCCCATTAAAGGCTTTGCCAACTTAGCAAACAGCAAAATATTTACATCCGTAGAATCCCAATCAAACCCCATACGCATGATTCGCTGTCAACAGTACACGAACCATGAGCATTCTTACATTTTACAGAAACAATAGCCAAAATCCAAAGTAAAGAATGGAAGCAGAATATCTTATGCTGAATGTTCCGCAATGAGGAGAACCCTCTATTCTACATTTCTTTAATTACTTTTTGTTTACATATCATGGCTGTTTGTATTATATGTTGTATCACAATTGCAGCCAGCTAAAAATCAATCTGCAAAAAAATGCTCATATCGATGTCACAAATCTATCCTGCATCTTTGTTGTTGTTGCATATTAGATATTAGACAACGGTTAATAGACCATCTAGCCAATGTAAAATGGAGCACCTTGAAATAACCATTCCCTCAAACATGTCCTATTTACCGAAACATGAAAACAATCACCAAAGTAAAGCGTGAATGTTTTATGCTGAATTTTTTAAGAGGACAATCCTTTACTTTTCATTAAACTTTTTTTGTTTCATGTCATGGCTGTACAATTCATGTTGTATCACAATTGCAGCATCTGCAATTAGGGGTGCCAACAAGCCGAGCCGAGCTTTAGGGTGCTCGAGCTCTGCTCGAGATCGAAACAAGCCCAAATATTCGAGGTTGATTAGCATCTGAGAACTCGGTTCAAGTACTAAACGAGCCAAGTTTATCTACACAAGCTGAGCTACGACTCACTTGTGCTCGGCTCGTTTACTAAATGAATTGAGCCAAGCCAAGATCTTAACGAGACGAGCCTTGAACTGCTCACAAATAGCTTGATTCGTTTACACGAATTTTGAATACAATATATAGAGCTACAGTAAAGGGGGATCTCTATGTATCATTTTTTTAAATCAAGAAGCGATTTGGAGGTTGCGACTTGATGCGATGGAAAGTTCTATTTTGCTTAGAGGTGTTGTTCTAGTACGAGTCATGAAAATTATCCTGTCCGCTAAAAAAGTAGGCGTAATCTCTGAAACTCTACAGCATTATTGCAATGGGTAAAACCTTATCAAGACGATTTGTTATTGACATTACCTGACAAAGCTAAAATATCAATACATTGAAATTTCTATATGAACATGTATCTGCACATACTTTTATAGTCTGACCGTCAAGCTAGTCTGCACAGAACTTTGCCTTGGTAGTTATATTTAAAAAAAATTAGTCTTAGGTCCATTATGTGAACTTCATAAGCCCACAAGTCCACCTATTAATTTTGTAAGGTCTCAAGTCCATTTTAGGGTACCCTAGAGTAGGGTAGGGTACCCTTTTAGGCACTTTCATAAGATTTTAGGGTGCACTTTCCTATTATAGGGTAGGGTAGATTACCCTAGCGTAGGGTACCCTAGGGTTTAGGCACTTTCATAGGGTTTTAGGGTGCACTTTCCTATTATAGGATTTAAGTGGTTTAAGCACTTCCATAGGATTTATGGTTTTAGGCACTTTCATAGGGTACCCTAGTGTTTAGGTTGTGTGGACTTGTGGCTTTACGAAATTATTAGGAGGACTTGTGGGCTTATATATGTTGCTCTTCACTGTTCCTAGGCATTAATAATGGGTATTTAGTTTGGTGCAAATTATGAGTACCTCTTCTAGCACCTATAAGGTCTAAACTATCCAAAGTACCCCTGTTGCATCAAGTCAGCCTGTTATGTAGTCAATGTAGTCAAATAAGCTCAACGACTTATTAAATGACCATAACAACAAAATCAGAGACAGAAACACAAGTTATACAAATTGAACCATAAAGTTTGAAAATAGCCGCATCGTAACTGACTATCATTTTTTGAGGAACCTATGTCAGCACATAACAACGGTTTTTTCTTTTCTCATTTATTTGGTTTCAATATGTCGAACAAACATCGACCTTCTAAGAGCATAATCCAGCCCAATACTTGTGTCACAATAACTATTACTGATACCCTGACTGCCAAGAAAGAAAAAAATGCAAAAAGACATCTCAATACAAAAACCAGAAGTCAAACCTGATCACCTGAAGTTGACCACCGAGTACCATTAAGCCCCAAGACAGGAGGGCATGAACCTAGTGAAAAACCTTGCAATTCAATTCTTTCCTGCAAATGGAAAGCTTGGTATCAGAGAACGTTATTACATTGTTAACAAGTTTAGATGTACAACCCAATGTAGAAAGGTAAAAAACTTACAATAAGCCTTGGTTTTCGATGCTTCAAGCGTTTCTGCAGGAATAAAAATCATATTCATCACACCCATTTACTTCTCTTTAGAACACAGGAGATAGTAATCAGGAAAGAAATTAGAGTTTGATGTTTTCAAAAAAATTAGTTCCAGTAAAAGGAACATTATTCTTTCAAACATTACTTAAGGAAATGATACAACAAAGAAACCCACTTTGTTAGATCCATTCTAACAAAAACGTTATCTATTTTTCTCAAGAGGCAGGAAAACAATTTATGGCCTCCCAATGAGAGGACTGATCTACGAATTCAATGTGAAATTGATTTAGGGGTCTAGAGTAGATGTAGACAGTTATAAAACTACTTCTCCTTTGCTTTGAGCTTTAACTCACTTATCTTACATACCCAAAAAAAACTCACTTATCTTGTACCACTGAAGTAGGACACAACTGAAATAGAGAACAGGGAGGTCACCTCAACAATTGATGAGAACCTCAAGCAAAGCTTTGGGTTAATGTAGTTGGGCCAAATATCCATTAACAACTTGTTCAGCCATTCACAGTGCTCCAATGGTGTTACTGGCTTCATAACAAGGGGAAAAAAAGAAGGCAAAAGTCAATTTCACTATAAACAAAACGATTGAAATGTGAAACAAGAAAAGTAAACTCACCGCAGTGTGGAGTATGACTTGCTTCCATTTCCTATTCAAGTCCTCCGCAAGGATTCGGCGTTGATAACTCCCGTACTGCACATGAAGGGTGTTGAATTCTCATTTCAATGCATTGATTCTCATAATCTACTCTCATTCAATCGTACCCAGATACAGTATTTTTGGGAAAAGAAGGAAAGCAACAGAAGAAAAGAACAAAACAATGAACTTTATCATGATATGCACGTGAACAAAAGAATTGACCCCAATGTCAGGAGCAAAACAAAGAGATGAACCACTTTACAATACTGGTTTCCTATACTGGTTATTCTCATTTCTATAATTCACTCAGAGGTTTCTCCTTGTTATGTTTGTATTACAGAAGTTAACAGAATTGACTAATGTCGACTGAGCTGAATAAGTACTACCCAACAATTGTAGAAAAAAAAAACTCAAATCAGAATAGTAACTTGTGGACCTTCCCGACTACAAAATTAACAGAAATTGACTAGAACTAAATGATTTGGGTAAAGCAAAAAATAAAATTTAGTTAAAATAGATATCTATTATCTAGCCATAAATAAATATTTGGAAGGTGGCCATGGAAGTGAAGAGTAAGGGTAGTAGGAAACAAAGAAACAAAAAAGAAAGGGTAGTGATTTTTGCACTCTCTTTTTTCTTGCTCCCAAATTTTTTATGCCCCCAATTGTCCTGAACAATTGGATCTTTCTTATTTAATCACAACCGTTGGATCTTCATGCCCCTTCTGCTATCGGACTAACCAGTCGGCCATATTTTGTGGTAAATATTGCCATATTTTGTGGCAAGTATGATCATAAAACATAGTATACAACCATTGTTAGCAGTAAGTAAAAATACGATTTTTTGGAGGGAATATCGCAAAACCACATCGTCTTTAGAAATTCCACCCCACTTTTGGTGTGTGGTTTTCATCCAATGGCTCAGACTCACCCCTTTTTGGATCTAATGACTGAGATTTACTAGGGCATCAATACCTCAATACCACAATGGGGCATTATAGAAAAATTCTTCATTCATAGGAGGTTACAGTACTACTGTTTCATCAATTCTTTTTCTTTTTTGATAAGTATCAATTCATTTTCTTACACATGAAACGATAATAAAGCAAATTCACATGAATAATGACCAAAAAAAAAGTGTGAATGCCAAACGGTAAGAGAAATTTCCAAAAGAAAACCTATAGGAACTACTAAAATTAATAGTGGATATATATAATAACTGCAAGAGTAGAGTCAGAATCCAACCACCAAAATAAGGAGGACAGAAGAAAAGATGAGAATGGGAAAAATCAATAACCAGGTTTAGTTCTTTTAAGTTCAATAACTAGGTGAACCCAAGACCTTAATCAACCGCTTGAAAGATTAATTAATATCACAAACCCAGATCGAACCATTCAAACAAGAGTGAAATTTACCTGAATAGTAGCCCAAACGGCGACCCCAAGCGGAACCCAGTTGGAGAAGGTAAAAACCCATTTCTCAATAACCCATCCGACTAATATCAAAGGAATTATGAACGGTAGAAGAGACTTGTCCACAAATAAATGGTTCAAGAATTCCAGAGCCTCATTCAGATCAAAACTTCTTGCTCTTCTTTTCCCCATTTTTTTTTTTTTTTGGAATTCGGTTGAAGCCTTCTCTGACTTCACTTTCTCAGCACCAAATTGAGTTGACCGGTAGTTAATGGCATCGATATGCAAAGGAACAAAATGGGATCCTCAGTTTAGAGATCAGGAAGGGAGGGGGGAAACCCAAAACCCAGTTTCCCAGAAAAAAAAAAAAAAAAAAAGTTGGAGAGGAATAAACTGGAAAAGAAATTCTCTCAGTCTCCTCTGGCAGCCGACGCGCGCGCAGAGAGAGAGAGAGAGAGAGAGAGAATAAAAAGAAAAGCCCAGGTCAGAGTCAGAGTCAGAGGATAATAACTAGAACTTAGAATAGAATATAGCAAAGGTTTGGAAACCATGTGGGTCAAGTGGAGGATTTTAGGACAAAGGGAGCCTTTTATTTTCCTTTTTTGTTATAGAAGTTAACAAAGGGAGTTGATCGCCCGTTGAAATCGCAGATATTTAGGAGGAGTAATTATCAAAAACCCCCCCTAAACTATGTGTTTGTGTCACTTTCCCTCCCTCATCTTTTAATGAAAGCATTTCCACCTGCTACTAATTAGATTGTATCATTATCACCCTTTCTGTAAGGCTATTGTGGGATGTGCTGATGATAAGTGATCGCATGAGTTGTGACTGAAATAACTCCATTTAAGTCTGAAAATACTCTTTCTCCTTCACTCAATTGGGCAAAGAACTCGAAGGCCCACATCGATCTTTGTATATATTTCGTATGTATGTTTCGGAGAACATTTTTTCTTCTCTGAATACTTTTTTCGCTGCATTGTCACATTAGTCTTAATCTTCGAATATAATAATTACTTAAGAGTGTTTTATTTAATTCTCTTTACATGAGTCTTGTGTATGGATCTGGAATTGAGATCCTTATCCTTGACCTAGAGTTGCGAGACAAATTTCGAGTATGGCTTTACTCAATGTTTTGAAACCCTTGTTGATGAAACTATAAGTTTTCCTGTATTCTTTTTATGAATGTTTAAGATGGCTTGATAAAGAAAAGACTATTAAATTTTTTAATTATGCAAAGGGGAAATGTATGAAGAGGAGTATGAGAGAATAATAGAGACAAATGTGTGCAATAATGTATGAGTTTGAGAGATCGATGCCTTTTATCTCATTTAGTTTTTGACTTAGTACAGGGTTAAAAGTTACCTTCCATTTTCTTTTTCAGTTTAAGGTGTCGGTAAGTTCATGATTTCGTATAGTTAATGGGGTGTAAATGATTGCTTTTGAATATTGGTGGTGATAGTGATACGCGGTTATATTTAAGGGGCTGTTTACGTAATTAAGCAAGAACGGATCCACTACGGACATTCTCCGTAACTCATTTATGTGGTCCACTCCCACCTTGACATTTTGCGTCGCCGTACGGCACCACACCTACCAACGACTTGAAAATTTCAATTTTCCTAAAAAAAAGTAAAAATTTTATTTGTATTAATATTTGGAAAAGTCATTGGAAAATTCGCTGGTTAGACAATTCAAAAACTACGGCTCAAATTAGACTCATTAAATACTCCTATGTTTTAATTCAAAAAAAAAATCCACATTTATTAATTTCATGTCAATTTTATAAATTATTGGTATGTCTGAAGAATTGAAAAATTAAAAAATTATGACCCAAACTCAATTAAAAATAAGCCAAAATAGATAGTTTTTTGGGCTTTTTTGGGGGCATATTTTTACCTTTACTCAAACATTTGTGTTTTTCGATCATAATTTTTTACTTTTTCGATTCCTCTCTTCTAGAACGAACCAACAATCCACAAAAATTTGAAGTAAAACTACCAAATGCAATATTTTTTTGAATAACAAGAAAAAAAAATCCAATTGACTTCTTTAAGCCAAACCTATGAGAAATGGAAGATTATTCGAAAGAAAAAGTCCAAATAGGGAACGTAGAAAATGATAGAAGAAACATCTTCCTCCTTTTTTACGTCGAGGCATATAAATCATGTTTGACATTTTTAGTTTTCTTAAAAGAACTGAAATATATGTATTTAGGAATTTCTGGTATATTAATATAATGGAGAATTATTTTTTGATGTATAGATAGATAATGTAGAATTAGGCCTACCAAAGGGTGCAAAAGGCCAGTTCAAAAAATAAAGGGGTGCAATCTTGGTTGGATTCTCATCCCCTCTCTCCCTTGCTTTCTCCCTTGCTTGTTATAATCTTTGACAAGCTCCTTAATAAATTGTTATTTTGCCGATAAAAAAAAAAAGAGAGGAAATTTGTGCCTTTGTTTGCAAAAGGAAATCAAATACTACTAGATTCGAGAAGTTTTTGGATGCCCGGCAGGTACCAAACACGTGGTATCCGTCGGCGATCCCAGCAGTCCTAATGTGTTTTGAACGGTATAAATTTTAGAGAGAGAAAAAAAGGAGAAAGAGTGGTGGGATGAAGGGCGAGAGAGGAAATAAATCTAAGCTATCCAAAACACGTTTGGTTGGATGATTGAGATCGTCGACTGATACCGTCATGTGATACCCATCCGGCACCCAAAAGTTTCTTACTAGATTCTATCCAGAGTCTCCTTGGGTCAATGGAAGTGCCTTCGGTTACTTTTTGTCTTTCTTGCCAGCAAAAATATTGTGATAAAGCAGCTGTTAATTTAGTACCAACTTTTGTCCTATAGATTTTCTTGGAGTCTTATCCGTACACGGTACACCCAAGTTTCTTGGAGACCTATGGGGCCATTGAGGTAGATGACTTGAAATGAGGAGGCTTTTGAGGGTGTTTGGTACCCTATTTTTCGCATTTTCATAATTTCATTTTCAAGTTTTGGGTGTTCGGTAAGAGCAACCCAAAACTCATTTTCGCAGAATAATTTTTTCCAAATTGTTGTTTTGAGAAGAGAAATGAGAAAGCGGGTACGAGGAGCACTTTGAATTCTCTTTTTTGCATTCTCTTTGACACATGTTTGGATAAAAACCATATTACCCTCCCCGAATATAGCGTCAAATTGGAAGAGAATTACAACATGAGAGAATTACAACATGAGTACTAGGTATGGCCTGAGGACATGAAATTTGACACTAAAACATAGCGTCAAAGTTCTTTCGATCAATGTAAATCTCAGGGATTCAGTCTAATTAAGTACTATAATTCTGAGGTCTATCATTGTGATAACTGAACTATGACTATGAATTTGCAAGCTGATTGCATTTTTGATAGCTTTAACTCTGTTTAGAATGGTACCAATGTGTCACTCGAGAGCTAGATGTTAGATCCGTAAGAAACATTTTTAGACACGGAGAATTTGAGTCATCACGAACTCCATACAAGTTTTATCCACAATAATTTTAAGCTTCACATTGAACCCATTTCCGACGCTGCCTGAAAAGACTAACCACCATTCCCGACGGAAATCATTTTTGGTTATATAAACCAAACCAAACCATACCAAACCGAGCTTTGTGTCTCAATTAATCAGGATCGGCTGCATGAACCCTATTATTCCATTAAGCTCTGTCCGGAGCCACCTGTTCACTTAGATTTCGTAAGCCCAAGCCGAATCACGGCATCCAAAACTTTTGGTTGTATGGTGAAAATTATTCTACTACTTACCTTTTATGCAACCCAACAACATAAACCATAGTCGTCTTTGCTGTTTGTGTTTCTCAGGTGTTTTCTCTTGGTTGCTTTGCTATCTCTTCCCTTCTATCATGCCGAGCAAAAACAAAGAAAACCAAAATGCAGACAACCTAAAGAAAACCAAAATGTGTCCGATTTTAGCCTGATCGGGTTGCAATTTGGAGTACACACAATGCTAAAAGAAACTAAAGTTAAAAAGCTTCAACAAGAACTTCCACTAACAATGCTAATTAGCGGCGGTAACTATTCGTTACAGTGTTATAATTGCAAGGCAAAAGAATCGAGAGTTCTACTTGAATTTTTTATTTTTATTTTTTTGATAAGTAAATAATTATATTAGAGAGTTCTACTTGAATTTTTAAAGGAAAATCTGCACTAGAGAACAAAAAAATGGAAAAGAATCAAATCCGTGGAGAACCCCTTAAGAAATATTTACAAGGAGGTTATCTACCTTCATCTATAGAAGAATAGGAGATGGAGTTTTTAGAAAAATCCTCGACAATAGTACTACCTGCTGAAGCGCTGGTACCGGCGGTGTTGGTGCTATTAGCTCTATTTGTATTAGTGAAAGCAGAAGAGGTGGTAGTGGTCCAACGGCCTCGACGGCCTTGAATTCCGGGTTTCCCAGGTCTAGGCAAAGTAAATGAATCACTTGACAGCATAAGATGGACAGAATTCATATCGGGCCTATCGGCAACATTTGACTGACAGCATAACAATCCTAGCTGAATGCACATCGCTGCCTCGTCCTGATTCCATCTTGCAAGACTCGGATCAACTAAGTCCAATGTTTTCCCTGCTTGAAATAGCGTCCACGCCTGCAGAAGCAGAAGAAAAAACATAGAATTAATTGGAAAGATTGTCTCATATTTTTCAAAGCCGTAAAAGATTGCAAAGACATTCTTTATCATCTGTTTATGTTACAATTTGACTATCTATGTTTCAATCATCAAGTGACCTTACAACATAGCCAGATCACTACTGGGAGGATTCCTTAACCTTGGCATGATTACATATTAGTCCAGTATTTTATCCGTAAGATATCCTTACCGGTAAAAGCAACTGTAATTACAGTCATTCAACAGGATTGCAGCAGAATAGGTTTGGGATACTTACATAGGTTAAGAGGTCTTCCTGTTCTCCACCAAGCTCCCTAACATGGTTCTTTCGACCACTCACAATCTCCAATACCAACACTCCAAAACTGAATACATCCGTCTTCACAGACAAATATCCATGCATTGCATATTCAGGAGCCATATAACCACTGCATTATACAAAATAGATTGCTTATTAAAATGCTACTCCCATTCACTAGTATTTAACTATTCGTCGAAAATTGTCAGACAACTGAAGAAGAGAGATATATATACCGACACGAAGTCAAGATGACTATTATTAGGACAATAGTTGGGAAGACAAAAAGAGGGGGCAGAAAAACTACTTACTGAGTACCAGAAATTCTGAATGTATTTAGATGAGTATCATCCCCAGGGAACAGCCTAGCTAATCCAAAATCTGAGATCTTGGGATTTAACTGTCCATCTAGCAAGATATTACTAGCTTTAATGTCTCTATGGATAATCCTTTCAGGAGCTTCTTCGTGTAGGTAGAGTAGACCTCTTGCAATACCTGTCACTATCCGATATCGTCTCAACCAATCCAAGGATGAAGACTTCTTTTTATCTGGCAAAAAAGATAGGTAACTTAACCTTCACACCAAGGCTAACGATCTTCCCAATATCTGTGTAAACTCGAGATACAAAATTAATGATAAGTTGGAGGTTTTTTTTACCAAAAAGAAAATAGTCGAGACTCCCGTTTGGAAGATATTCATAGACAAGCATCTTCTCTGGTCCTTCTGCGCAACAACCCAACAACATGACCAAATTCTTGTGCTGAGTTTTCAGTAACAATTTCACCTCGTTAGTGAATTCTCTGAGCCCTTGTCTTGAATTCAGTGATAGCTTTTTCACAGCCACTTCTTGACCATTTGGTATCAATCCCTGTAGGAAAATATACCAGATACATTATAGAGGCATAACTGAACATAAGTTTGACAGAAATGGAATGACATCAATTAACTTGCTTTCGAAACTCAAACTGTTAGCTTCAAATCATTCAACAGATACAGAATATAGTAAACATGACAACCGGCCAAGATACTACGAGTCAAATTGTCCAAGAGAGTTCCCTATAAAGCACCTACACCCCTAGAGATCACCATATCCGTGTCCGACACTCCGGGGACACATAGGGACTTGTATGGGACACACCACATGACATGTCTATTAAATTATAATATTTTTATGGTGGGACACACTGAGGGACATGACGGTGATACGTTATGTGTATAGACATACAACATTGGTCGATAATGCATTTGATAGGAGTCTTAAGCTCAATATTTAGTGGTTATAATGTATGTTTGCATAACTAAAAAATTATTTTAAAGAATTGCCATGTCTCCCGCCGTGTTTGTGTCCCTATTTTTTGTGATATGCTGTGTCCCGTAGCCGTGTCTCCGGCAGTGTTTGAGTCCATAACCATGCTACATAGAGAGCTCCCAAATCTCACTAAACATGGACACCGTTCTTCCTTTCAATGTCTCTAGAGTCTATTCAGTAGCTTCTAAAAACCTATTTCTTGTTTTGGGCAAAGCTAGGCCAAAATCCTCAGTCACCAATATAACTCAAATGTTGATTCCACAGCTCACACTAAAAACAGCAGATGCGAAAAGATTTTCCTGAATTGCTCAAAACACTTTGCATTGCGAGGCAATTGTTGTCCTCAAGTTCCTGGAAATACAAATCCAGTGGAAATACGTTTTTAACTTCTCAATTCTAGCTTCATTGCCATATTGACTGCTTTATACTCACAGCACACTTTCACCAGCTGTATAATCGAACTTCCACATCTAGTTATACTAAACAAGGCGCTCACTTCTGGCACCAAACACTTGACTCCTAACAGCCTGGTCACTGCAGGTCTTCCTTTGCTGTATCTTTAGTAACCCATATATTTTGTTTAATACCAGGGTAGAGCAACTGCAAGATAAAGCATAGGCTTTAAACTACCACTCTAACAATAAGCGAATAAATTAGCCCGAGACAAACAAATACACGAGAAGGTATATTGGCAGTGGAGACTCCCCACAATCCCCTCTGCCAAACAAAAGAAGAAGGAGATACTGAAGATTGAAGTTTAGATCTTTCCATAGTTTTTCACCCCACCCCCAATGGGATCATCAAGTCAAGCCCATTGGAGTCTTTCTAAAATCTCGCTCTGCATTTTTAGTCTGAAATGCTAAACCCCTGAAAATTTTCTGTTTTTCTTGCACGAATACGCATTGCTATTCATCATGGGGCTGTTTGTTGACTGGAATAATAGTGGAAAGGTATATCTCAAAGAATGGGTTATCCCTATGGACTAAGAGCGAAGATCCTATGGACTGATAGAGAAGGGATTAATAACACCAATACCAATATCCCACACATCGTGAGATATTACATCTACTGACTATTTAATCCCGTCCATAAATATTCTAACTACTGGATAAAAATTCCATACTTTAGACTTTTGAAACAGGAACAATGATTTGACACATTCCTAATGAAAATGTGGAATAAAAATTTGGGATGGAGGGGGTATATTCCCTATCATGGCATGATTATTTTGGTCACGTAGGAATTGGTATTGTTGATAAAACTTATGGCCTTTAAAATGCATGACACACAACTTATTACTTATCTACTCACGATGATATAAACTTTAAACTAACCAGCAATGACGTCTATTAATCATTTACCGCGGTAAGCTAAAAGGAGGAACGAGACTCAGCAAACCAGTGCCATTGACAGTGAATCCTCAATAGAAAATCTGCAGTGGTCGAATGAAGGACAGGAGTGAACATAACGAATTCAACTCCATATCGTCCCTACCCTCTTAGTATTGGAAATTTAGACACAAGTTAGGGATGACATACCCTTAAGTTCGTCAAAAAGATGTACTTATTTGTCTTTAGTTTTGATTTCAACAGAACAAAATGTTACAACTTAATACCTGACCCATTGTACCTTATGGCTCAAAATTTCGTATAAAATACATTCATAATTCAACTATTAGCGTAAAAATCCCCGAACTTGAAATTCCTTGAACCAATCCAACATGTAAAATTTTATTCTGGGTACTTACAGATTATCTCTTTTCTGATTGCTTATGTTAACTAAGCCCAAGAAACTGATCCCACCAACCACAACTTTAGGTCGCATAACCACGCCATAGACCGGAGCCCCCTTTCACAACTACTCTTGTTTCGCACAAGCTTTCAATTGCGTGGAAGGTGCCCCGTAAGTTATATAAATCACCAGTAAGACTGTCCGCTCATGCTCTCAATCCTTACGCTAGGATTTCACTCTCACAAATTTCAGCAGTTTGAGATGTTTTTGAAAGGCACTTTCACACTCTCCCTCCCTTTTTTCATAACTTGCCAAAATGGTTCCTACAATCCGGTGTGTATCATACACACCTATTCCCAACTAGCAAGAATAAGTAAAACATCAATCCATAAAAAATTCTTCATACATGAAACATAAAGTTCGAAACTAACTATGCATATGTATAACTTCACTTTTCTGCGTTGCATACTCATTCATAACTACACAATAAGATACTACGTAACATGGACAAAAGAAACACATAAATTTAATTCAACTATTGTTATCTTCTTGTGAGAATGCACATAATTCATTATTCCATCAGATGGGAAGGGCAATTAAAGAACTCCATCGCGTTGAGATTAGCGGAAGCTAGAGGATAAATATCATACCTACACCCAAATCACGCACACTAGGATCATCACACATGGAAACCACCAAACGCGAACGTTGAAACAGAAAACGTAGTACCCAAATACTGAGGGCCAACAAACAACCAGACTAAGTTCCATCTAGATATATCCAGAAGCCATTCATATAGTCCATGAACACATCGTTAGCATGAAGAAATACTAGCCGATAATATGTAGTTGAATTGAATTTTTGCATGGTATCTTGATAAATTAGTTTATACTTCATAGAAAATTAACAATCAACAAAGCAAAAACCTGCAATATATCTCAGTAAATGTGGATGAAGTTTAATGTGGGTGAGTTACTTTCATTCAAGGTGAACAAAATTGCTCGGGTCAGGTCCACCTTTTCCGCAAAAAAAAAAATTTCGAAGACACCCCGAAATGAATGAACGGCTCTAAAAGCACTAACCGAAATAACACCCCTGGTGAGATTTGGCGAGAAAAAGGAGAAGGGTAAATCAGAACAATTTTATTTTATTTTATTTTTTTCTTCATTTCTTAACAAAATGTTCAATCCAAATGAGTAATTTCTTAAGAAACCACAACCATTTCCTTTCTTTGTCTCATGAAATCACCCCATCCAAATGGGTATGACTCTTGGGCCAAACTCCAGCGGTCGTGTAGCTTCCCGGTCTTGTAGCTTCCTTTGGGAGTGAGAGGTTGTGGGTTCGACTCCTACGTGGAGAGGAGGTCACCCCTTATTGGTAATCACTATAACTACTTAATACTAATTACTAACTCTGATGTGTACCATACGACGAAAAAAATAATAATAATAATATGATTTTGATATTCCGTATTTAGCCCAGTTTATAGCGATGAATTTACCGAGCCTACCTTGTAAACGGGGCCGAAGCCGCCGTGGCCGAGCTGGTTCACCTCCGAGAAAAAGTTGGTGGCAACTTGCAGAGTCCGCAGCTCGAAGAACAATTCCGACGACTGCCCGCCGTCATCATCCTCGTCTCCTCCTCCGCTGCCGCCGTCCCTCAGTTTCTTCACGAAGCAGCAGCACAGTCGGGCGAGAAACCCCATCGCCATGGAGGCATCAATCAGTCTGTACACCTGAGTAACAAACCTGTGAAGAACCCGAGTAACATCCAATGCTAAGCCCAACCCAATCCGGCGGCCGGGGAGGGTGGACGCCGGCGATTGGTCGGATGAGAGAGTATTTGAGAGTTTTCTTTTTGTGGGTTTGGTAGCAGTTTTGGGAATTGGGACAATTCCGTTGCGGGTAAGAGTTGCCCAGGTGGTAAAATGCGACCGCTCAGAAAGGAGAAAAAGTCTATGCGGTGGTTGTGCCCCCTCCACTCTTCATTCCCAGAAAAGGCTATGCAGGGCTAAAAATGCTCCGGTAGCAGTTTTATCCCATTTGTTTTCTCGGCAATCCCAGTCTTCCGCTAAGGAGTAAAAGTCAATGATGATGAAATTAGGCCCGAATGAAAAATAAGTATTTATGTAAATAATTTTTTAATTAATATAAATTTTATTTGATAAATCTCATTAAAATCTTTTATACGGTAAAAAAAAAATTAAAAAAAATATTTTTCATTGAATTTGAAAATGTAAAATAAATATTTATTTTTAAAAAAAGTGTTCTAAAACAGAGTCTTACCATAATAGATATATATAATTCCAATGAAGCCCAATTGTATAAGTTAAACTAGTAGACAGGTGTAGTGCTCGTTGTCATCAAAATCTAACACCTTGAGGCTAAGAATCGATAGTTTGCCAAGTCTTTGTGGCTAATTTTAAAAAGGGGTGGTTTTCGCCACCCGCCATTGAGGGTCTTATTGAGCGTTGACTTTAGTAATATGTACCATTTATCTTGTAGGGTTTGCAAATTAATATGTCGACGCAAAAAATTAGCTTCATCGGACATGAATAGCTATATCGAAAATTAAATAGTGGTTTAAAGACGAATAGCCTGATTTGTCACCAATTTTTTAAGTTAAATTGTCCATGATCGTCTATTTTATAGATCAAAATTTAATTATTGATATAGTAATCGATGTCAGTTCAAGTTGATTTGTTACGCGGACATATAATTTTGCGGGCCCTACAAGTTGAACGGTTCAGATTACTGCAATAAACGCTCGATATGGCCCACAATGAGTGGCGAAAACCATGGGGTTTCCACCTCATACGAAAAGAATTTAATCTCTTTTAAAAAGTGAACAATCATTTTAGGACAACCTAAATAGAATAAACAATTGGGACTGAGAGAGAGTAGTATTTTTGTTTAGAGTACTGCTATTGGTACCGATGGTATCGTAAAGAAAATGCACCGACGGTCAGCGGACGGCTGTCTCCAGCCACCGGACGGCCGATCCGAGCCGTCCAAAAATTTTAAAAAACAAAACCGAGTGGGCCTTTGCAAAAATCAACAGCATCCGAGGTGTGTAAGGTACTTGATCTAAGAACCCCTTTTTCATGTATATACACGTATATACATAGACGAAAAAAGGGTGCTCGGATCAAGTACCCTACACACCTCGGATGCCGTTGATTCTCAGGTAAGCCCACTCGGTTTTGTTTTTTAAAATTTTTGGAAGGCTCGGATCGGCCGTCCGGTGGCCGTCGGTGCATTTTCCCTACGGTACCAATAGGATTTTCGTTTTGTTTATCTGTTGTGCTGTGGACAACTTATTGGATCATCAATAAGACAAAAAAAAAAAAAACGAAATATATAGTTTTTGATAAACTTTTAGTATCTTTCAAGGCACTATATATAGCACATAAAAAACTGTGGGTCCTTTTTTTTTTTTCATTTCCCTGACTTATTGTTAAATTGGCTGACATTAGCATTTTTCTTTGTTTATTTATATTTTCTATTATTAATTTGAGTACTCACTATTTTTTCATTATTTTTTTTCCATTTAGGAAAAAATTAAAATTAAAAATGATGAATGAAAACTGAATTCACCAAAGACAAGTAATTCACCAGAGATAATTAATTTAGGTTATTTCTTTTGGAACTTTTCAATATTCGGTTCATTTTTTTATCTTTCTAATTTTTATTATCGAGAAAAGTCAGAAAATTTATATATGTAGATCGAAAGTTAAAAAAAAAAGTCAATACTAACAAAACAAAACAAGTCATTGTCTTCAGAAAATAAATAGATTTAATCTAAACTCCTTCTATAGTAGCTTATTCTTTATTGTCGGTGGTATTTCATATTCATTTCCTTAGGAACGCTGGTAAAGCCAATTTCTTTTCTTTTCTTTTTTTATTTTTATGTATGCGGTAAATTGTTTCTAAATTTCGGTAAAATGCTTTGATCTTGTAATTTGTCTAGCCGAGGAAATCCAAAAAATTGAAAACATATGAAGGACCTTACGAAAGAAAATCACATCTCGTCCCTCCATCCCTATTTGTTTGTTCATTTTTTTTTCTCTTATATGTTGCAAAATATTTGTCCAATTTTAAGTTGAATTCTAAAAGTTCTTTCAATACCCTCTTTATTTTTTAAAAATATTATGAAGTAGAGAAAACACATTCTCATTTAATGCCACAAAGTAAGGATATTATTGGTGATTCAAAATTTTTTTTTTACTCTAATCATTAAAAACCCAAATTAGACAAACAAAATAGGACGGACAGAGTAAGATTTACAAAAAATCAACTAAGGTAGAAAAATTTATCTTTTTGAATATTTTGAGGGTTTGATGTTTGCAATTCCTTTCTCACGATAAACCAAAAAAAGCAAAGTTGTTTTGATCATACGTTAAACATGTTGATTAGGAAGGTGGTTCCTCGGCACAAAACAACATGCTTTCGTAAAGCACATTCTAAACCCATCGTGAGTTCAAAGGTTTGATTCAAACTGCTTATTTTATTCGGCTCGTTAAGTTGGCAATATTTATGAAAAATTTACATTGACCGGATATCGTGAGTCAAACGATATCGGTAGTTTCATCTTGAAAATCCTTCTCACAATAAAATACGCGGCCCATTCAAAAAATTCAATAAAAACGCGTTCTTTTCAAAATATGCAAGTTCCTGTCACATCTTGACCTGAAGAACAAAACGAATGATTTTAATTTAGATAAAATCATTCAACAGGCCACATGGCCCAAAAGAGATCCGAAGACGAACCCAGTACTTTCCGAGAAGTCAAGCAAAGCAAGACTGCACGAGTCCGACTCTCATTGGTCCATCTTTGTCTGTGTGTTGCCCTTAACTACCGGAAGACTTTTTCCCTGAGAGGAAAGATTTTCTATGCCGAAAATTCCTGGTCTTTTATGCTGAGAGCTTGTTCGACCGTTAGATTTTAAACATAAATGAAAAATCACACAATCCAACGGTGGAAAAACCTTTTCATACGAAGGCATGGGGGTTTTCGGGTCAAAGGGGATCAAACCCCTTTTCCCTATGCGCCTGGGCTATTACAAAAATCATATCAAGTCGAAAGACTTTTTTTTTTTTTTTCAGTACGAAAGTCGGGGGTGTCACACCTCAATTAATCTCATCCATAGTCCAGTTAAATGCAGGCCATCCAAGCCGGAACTAGCCCTTGAAAATCAAACCGTGATCAATTTTGTAGAGAGTAAATCCACCACCAACCCAAAAAAAAAAAACAACCAACGTAATAACCCTTGAGATTAGTGCCAAAATAGTTTGGATTTATTTTTCTCTTTAGTCAGCATTTTTGTTTTGATGATCTGGACCGGCCATTTATTTTGTAGCTCTTGATATGCTATTTACTCATGTAAAAGAAATATATAAGTTAATCAGATATCATTACTCAATTTAAGCGAATCCCATTCTTAACACGAATATGATTTGATCGGACATTTGTTGATGAAATAAATCCAAATTTAAGCATTAAGTATAACACAATCAAAACTAAAATAGATAACTCAAACTATTAAAAAAGACTCGGATCATAAGTGTGAGCCATCAAATAGATGCATTTGAAATGCTCCCACTATTTAACAATTTTGTTGGTTGCTTTTGACAGTTTATTATCTTTAAGTGGTATTGGAATTAGAGTGTATGTACATTTCAAGCTATTTTAATTGCTATGGCTATCAGAGGTGGAGCCAAGATTACCTTGAGCCTATTAATTTACTTTTTCTTTTAATCTTTCGATAATAAACAAGAAATTTCTATAAAAAAATGATAAACGAGATGCCTATTCATACAAAAATGTAGGAGTATATTTTTTTAATAGTATAAGATAACCTTGTCCATGCTTAAAAATCATGAAGAACCCTAAGAAAAATGGATATGAAATCAATACCACAAAGACAGATGATTTTGGCACTCTATTTTTTTATGACGACGCTCTAAAACTTGTTTTTAGTGTAAAAATAATGCTACATAGCAAGGCATACGTTAAAAGACAAATTTTGAAGTGTCATCATAAATAAAAAGTGGAGTATTGCCGAAATCATTTTCTTGTCGTACAATAATATGTAAATTAATCAATGCAGTTTGACTAATAAGTTCTCCCTGAACATATCCATCACACTTTAATTTCCAGACAAAAATTAGGAAGAACCCTAAGAAAAACGGATGTAATCAACACCACAAATTTCTCATACAACAATACTCAAATTAATTAATGCAGTTTGACAAAGTTCTAATGAATGCAGTTTGACAAAGTTCTCGGTGAACAGGTCCAACACACTTGCATTAGAGAAAAACTTTTTTACAACGGAGCCATGAAAATAATTTATGGCGCTCAATCACGCGTGTTTAAATGTGTTTTGAATAGTCTGGATTTTGAAAAAACTATTTGCGCGAAGAGTTAAACTTTTCTAGTACTTTTTTTTTTATATCTGAACCATTGATTGTTGAAATGAACGGCTGAAATTGCGTACAGCTGTGAATAAGTTATTCACGGTGGAGTCTCAAAAGCATTAAATATATATAAATCATCAACGTACCAACACTGATTTTGAATCAACTTTGACTAGTGAATTCCCATAAATAAAAATGTTATTTGTTAATGCAAACCCCAATCTCCAAGCTTCGAAAATTTACAATCCCAAAATAAAAAACATAACGAGAGAGAGAGAGAGAGAGGGAGAGAGAGAGAGAGAGAGTAGGTTAGGAATAGGAAGGAAAACGATAGTTAGCGAAGTCAATTAGTGTACGTCTCTATTCTAAGGGTATTTTCACTTCACCCCACTTGTCACCTGTGCCTAAGGCTGTAAACGAATCGAATCGAGTTAAATCCTGTTAAGTTCTGCTCGAGTTTGTTAAGGTATGAGTTCGGCTCGAGCTTGATTCGAGCCTGAACAACCTGGCTCGAGTTCGGCTCGTTAAAAAATTTCAAGGCTCGGGTTCGGCTCGGTTGGGTTTGTTAAGATACTAGTCTGGCTCGAGTTCGGCTCGGATTCGGCTCAGGTTTGATTCGAACTTGAACATCTTGGCTCGAATTTGGCTCGTTAAACTCAAATGAATCGAGCCGAGCCGAATCTAAGCTCGAATTGAGCTCATTAAGACTCATGTTTGATTTGGCATGAGTTCGGCTCGGGTTCGGCTCGAGTTCGATTCGAGCCTGAACAACCTGGCTCGAGTTCGGCTCGTTAAAAATTTTCAAGGCTCGGGTTCGGCTCGGTTGGGTTCGTTAAGATACTAGTCTGGCTCGAGTTCGGCTCGGATACGGCTCAGGTTTGATTCGAACTTGAACATCTTGGCACGAGTTTGGCTCGTTAAACTTAAATGAATCGAGCTGAGCCGAATCTAAGCTCGAATTGAGCTCATCAAGACTCATGTTTGATTTGGCTCAGCTCATTAAACTCAAGCGAACCCAAACTCTCTCATTGATCGCATAGAATTTGGGAGAAAAATAAGTATTGAATTATATATACAACCTTAAAATTTTTTACATTTACAAATAGACCCCTATTGAATTATTAATTAAATTTAAGTATAGGTTCGCGAACCTAACCGAGCCGAATACCGTTAGGCTCAGGTTCGGCTCATTTACGGAACGAGCCTAGAATTGAGGTTCAAGTTCAGTTCGTTTAGCAAACGAATCGAACTCGAACGAGCTCTTATCGAACCGAGTCTCGAACAGTTCGTGAATGGCTCAATTCATTTACAGCCCTACCTGTGCCTAATATTAATAGTGTTGGAAATCTCATTAGCACCTTCAAAGAGGAGCGAGGCCATTGGATGATTGTACAAGCTTAGAAGCAGAGTTTTGGGGTATTTTCAGACTGATTTTCATCAGTGCTACAGTCACCGACCGCGTGTGGGGTCCACTTCAAGCCCCGCACGAATGATCCGAGCCGCTCAATAATTTAAAAAAAAAAACCCGAGTGGGCCACATGAAAAATAAGCTCAATCCGATGTGTGTACTTGCTAGTTCCAAACTTTTATTTTTGAACGGCTCGGATCATCTGATTTTGGAACGGCTCGGATCGAGCATGTACACACATCGGATTGAGCTTATTTCTCACATGGCCCACTCAGTTTTTTTTTAAAAAAATTATTGAGCGGCTCGGATCATTCGTGTGGGGCCCGGAGTGGACCCCACACGGGGTCGGTGACTGTAGTGTTTCTGATTTTCAGAGGCTTGGGGTTAGTGAAAAATCAAGGAGGTGGACTCTGACTCGGAGGTTGCTGTCACATTGATTAATGAAGACGCTCCTGAGCACTCGATCTCCTCGCAATAGTAAGGGAAATGCTAAACGCAAAAAAAACGTACCCAAAAATTATTCCGATAGAACAAGTCAATGATACAGATCCATTTTGAAATACATATGTACTGTGGATTTGCCTTTTCGGGATAATTTTCGGATACATTTTTTTTGTACCTAACACTCCCCAGGAAATAGAGTGGCTGACAAGCTTGCAAACATGGGGTCAGGCAGGATGTTAGAAGGGTCTCTCACATGATTCCGTTGGAGGATATCATCCCTTTGCTCGATGCGGACATAGTGGCTTTTGAGAGGTTTTATGCCTTGTTTGGATGATATTTTGAAAAAAAATTCAAACTCAAAAAATACTTATTATCTCTACTTTCAATTATTATTTTCATTTCTCTCTCCACTCTAGCTCCAATCATTATTCTCGTTTATTTATCTATATTTCTCCATCATTACTCCTATCTCCAATTATTACCCTAATTGTCTCTCTACTCATTACCCAAAAAATAAATTCTAAAATTCTCAAAAACACCATCCAGTCAAGGCATTAGTTAATTGCTTTGTTTTTCCCAGTGTACCAAAAAAAAAAATATATATTTCATGATGTTTAAAAGTAGCCCGCTCAAAGTAATCCAACTGATGGGTCCACCTAGCTAGTGCAAGACCTTTCCAAGGACCTTTCTTTGCTTTGCAAAACCAAATACTAGTAGTATTGAATAAGAGGTGTCGTCTTCAAATTTTACGTTCGCATGCACATAGTCTAAAGCATAAAGCATTGGCAAAGTTCATTGGATGAGCTCAAGACTTTGGAGAAAATTTTCGGTGTCGGGTGGGTATTTCTCATGTAGTACCCGCTGGCACATCTGATCCATTCAATATACTTTTGGACGGTTCGGATTGAAATCCTCTCCTTCTTCTCACCGCAATACTTTCTCTCTTCAAATTCGAACCGTCTAGAAATGCAATGGATGGCTCAGATACGGCGAACAGGAACCACGCGTACCCACGTGGCACTGAAATTTTTTCCCCAAGACTTGGCTTTATTACCTCAAAACTAATAGCAGCCACTCGTTTTCCAGGTGCAAATTAGTTGAGGCGCTGGTAGGCCTCTCCGTAATAAGGTTTGACTAGTCCGTACATGCTTTATGTTGTCAAAGACTTGAAAAGATGAAAGAAGACCTTGAAAAAGGGGCAGACGGGCAGTTTGGTTTTTCACAAAATAGTACTACTACGTGGACACATCACGGCCACGGCTGCGGTTCTAAAGCGAAAAGTCTACGGTTCCGATCCCAAAATCCCAATCGGATCCCGACATCCTGCCGGGCACACTCTGGCCACCAAACGGCCGATCCGAGCCGTTCAAAAATTCTTAAAAAAAAACCGAGTGGGCCTACATGTGAATCAATGGCATCTAATGTGTGTAGGTGCTCGATCCAAACACTCTATGTTTTGTATATATATGTTACAAAAACATGGAGTGTTTGGATTGAGCACCTACACGCATTGGATGCCGTTGATTCTCTCGCGAGCTCACTTGGTTTTTTTGTTTAGAATTTTTGGACGGCTCGGAACGGCCATCCGGTGGGTTGTCAGGACCCGATCGGGATCCCATTTGGTCGGGAACTGTAGCACCGCAGGTTCGAAAGTGACTCGAAGAGAGAAAAAGGAGAACATTAAATGAGTGTTTCCAATAGTGAAAAATTTGTAGATTTTTATTTTTGGTTGATAAGTTATTAGGTATTTTCGGTAAAGAATAAGTTGTTGAGAAATGTCAAGTTGTTTTTTATAGTTAATAAGGGGGTGTTTGAGAGCCAACTTTTTGGCTTTTCATTTTTAACTTTTTGACTTTTGGAATTATAGTCAGAATAGATTTTGAATTTGATAGAGTGTTTTGATGATATGTATAGAATATATTTTGCAACATGAGCAATGTTTGAGAGATATGTGATGAAAATAAGTTATGAGTTGGTGATTTACCATGTTGCCCTTGATTATTTATTATGGGATATAATGTGTATAAATAATGGTTTGATCAATTTTTTAAAAGTTATATTGTGAAATTTTATTATTCCTAGTTAATTGATGAACGGTTTGAATTATTTGTGTGAGACAAAAAAATGCGCCCCACACGCCATTATGTACATTATTGGTACCAACTATTTCGGTACCGCTAGCTTTATTGAATTTTTTGTTTATAGATAAATTTGTAAAATGGGGTATTTCGGTGGGTGGAAGATGGACAAGGGCAAACAATACACATAACATACTTACGTTAACATGGGGTTTCTTGGTTATTATCTGAAAAAGTGGAAAGTATTATGGTCTCCAATCACACCACCTGAAAAATTGAGTTTGAAAATGGGAATGGAAAAAGGAGCTCCACGCCTCTTTTTGACTTCTCCTCTAGAAACATGAAATTAGAGAACTCATTCTATGAGAACTCATTTTGTGGGTAGTCAGTCAACCACCCAAAATGTGGAAATGAGAAGTAGAAAAGGCAAAAAACAAGCGGCAAACACCCTCTTAGTTGTTGATGGGTTTATGAGTAGAGTTACTGTAGCAAAAATAAAATGGTAAAATGCTGAAATTTTTTTGTTAGTAAAAACGAGATGGTAAAATGCGTTAAGTTTTTATTATTTTTTGTTAGTGAAAACACCCCCTTAAGTATATTTGGTTCGATAAAATCAAAGTTGGAATAGATCCTATTAAATGAGAGAGAGAGAGAGAGAGAGAGAGAGAGAGAGAGAGAATTTGGGCTTGTTGTTTGTCAGTGCTACATCAGACTTCAGTGAATTATTGGTTCGTCTCATTGAGACGAATAAGAGAAGTCATAATTTTTTTACCCAAATACTGTAATTATGATGGTATTAAAGATAAAACCCAAAAAGTAGATTTCTCTCGTCGAGACAAATCAATAGTCCATAAAATTTGGGGTAAAATTAATAAAAGCGGAGTTTTTTTTGAATAAAAATAAAACAAGAAAAGAAGCCCAATCTTGCTGGATTCGTTGCAATTCAAAGTAAGGGAAAACGTGGAAATTTGTTGAGGTTGCTTTTTAATTTTGCACTTCTTTTAGGCCCATTTAAGTTATTTTGTAGGCCTGCTCTTTCGTGGGCTTTCCTATACAAGAGTATGTACACCAAGATTAACAATTATTCTAAGACCACACCCAAACACACACCCAAATACATACAAACACACAAGTATGTGGCCTCTACACATACTTATGTGTGTGGGTGTGTATATGGGTGTGTGTTTTGAGTGTGGAGGTAGAATTACTCTCTAGTTAACAATTACTCTCTACTCAATTTGGATCTTTATCAATTTTACGGACGTGGGGGGCTACTGTCCCAATTTTGGGGCCCACCCCGGTCTCACTTCGATGATCTGAATCGTTCATTTTGTAGAGCTCGTCGAGTAGAACAACTATTCAAAAAATCAGCTTAATTGGATATCATTAAATACCTGATCGAAGCCCATATAACTCTCAGTCCATAGGTTACAGTGGATTTGATCCAATGTTTCCGATCCATTCTTTTTAAGATAAAAAAATTTCGATCAGGCACTTAATGATATCCAATTAAGCTGATTTTTTTTCATAATTCTTCTACTCGACGAGCTCTATAAAGTGAATGATTCTGATCATCGAAGCGAAACCAGGATGGGCCCCAAAATGAGGTGCAACAGCATGCTGCTGTCCCCAAGGGGAAAGCAGCCCCCCTCCCTCCCAATTTTACCTGCTCACTTTTTGTTTGGGCTTGCACCAACAGTCTCTATCATCTTCTCTATCCTATAAAATATTATTAAATTCAATGGGGGAGAGGTATGTAAATCAACAGTGTTGCTAGCCGTATCGACCAAAACCCACCGAAATCGTATGACGGCCACCGGATATGTGTATGGTGGTTGGATCAAGCACCCAACTTTTTCGTGTATTCGTGTATATACATATATACACGAAAAAATGGGTACTTGATCCAACCACTATACGCACATCGGATGCCGTTGATTCTCGCGTGGACGCCCTCGGTTTTTTTTTTTAGAATTTTTGGACGGTTCGGATCGGCCGTCCAATGGCCGGAGACGGCCCGGCAGTGGCCGTCGGTACGAATTCGGTGGGTTTTGGTCGGTCCTCATAGAATTTCTGGTAAATCAATGAGATGAGAGTAACAAGAGACAGCAGGAGTAAAAATATAATATTTAAATTCACTGTTGATGACTAGTGACTCGCTTAAAATAATGAGAAAATGTGGCAAAGGTAAAAAAATTCCCTTATACCTAATCTGGTGCAGTTAGGTTTTTAGGTTTTTCCTCTTTATTAAAATAGCTAAAAATGACATTTAACTCAACTGATGTACATACTCTAAAGGGGTTATGGGAGTGTTCTGGGGTTTATGCTTTTATGTTTGAGGTTAATTCTAGGGTTTGTGCCTCTTTGAGAGTTACGGATATTACCAGTTCATTGTAATGTCCCATCTCCGTTGCTCTGTGTTGCTTGTGATGGATTTGCGAATCTTTTGAAAAGAGGACTCACGTTATGGTCTAATTAGTGACCAGTTTATTTGGAGTACCGCAGTAATGATGTTTGCTATTTGGTGTTAAATGTGAATATCCCTTGATATTAATTAGCATGGCATTTTCTGTAAACTGTTAGCTCTGTTTTTGGATACAATTAATATCTATCTAGAAAGAAATATGTTGGTGTTAAACTACTACGTACTTGTAACTAGGCCTGTCAATGGATCGGATCGGATCCGAAAAATCCGAATCCGAATCGATAATGTCGATCCGATAATCCGAATCCGGTAATCCAAATACGGATCAGATCGGATCGAATTAAATCTATTATCAATCCGAATCCGGACTTTAATTTTTTTAAAAATTTTAAATTTTTTTTTTAAAAAAGAGTAAATTTCTTATTTTGAAAAAAAAATGTTTAAGAAGTTGTATTTTTATTTTAAATTTTTTTTTGGAAAATAAATTTTTTTTTTGAAAAAAATAATTGTATTTTTTTGAAAAAAATATTTTCTTTTTGCTAAAAATTTTGAAGTAAAAATGTTTTCGGATCGGATCCGGATTTTCGGATTTGGATCCGGGTTATCAATATCGGATTCGAGTCTGTCGGATCCGGATCGGATCCGGTCTATTGACAGGCCTACTTATAACCTCTAAAGCACATACATGTCCACAAATGCAACATATTTGTACGACGTGTCATGATGCGGTTGTGTGATGGAGACAGCGGCTGGAGCACCATGTTTCCTTGTCCATTTGGCGCTGAAGTAGTCTGATGTGTCAGTACACATAGTTAGAGGAAGTAGTTTGCGTATTTTGTTTGAACCAAATTTATTTTTAAAAATTGAATTTCCAGTTGACAAAAGGAATAATAAGAAGTGACGACCAATACATTTTTCTTAATTCGATAAAAAAGAAAAGAAAAGTGATTTTAGTAACTTTTGGTCACTGTTTGTAGTACATGATAGTTAAGAAGTCTTTGTCACAGTCATTTTCTAAAGTCATGACTCATTTTACACTGAAATTTATAAATGGAATGGACCATGAAAAAGCAGCAGATTCGATTAAGCATGACACAAGCTCAGGTAAGGGTTGGCCATGTTTTGTAAGGAACGTTCTTGCAACCATGTCATGTCTTATTCTTATACTATAAAGATGGTTAATTTTAGGCAAATCATGTTTAATTTTTATTTGGTTTAGATGTGACATTTCATGTGTACGCAATCTATGTCGCCATTCGTTTGTTAGGAGATGCACATCATGTGGGTTCAAAATTCGTGATGACATACAGATTGCTTGATAGACAACGAAGAAGAGAAATAAAAACTGATTCTGTCACTTGCTCCTTTTCTAATGATTTTGATGCATAGCACACAGTTAAAAAATTTAGGAGGAAAATATTACGACATGGCTGGAAGATAATAAAAAGCTGAATACGCATACCTGGGGTGCGCCTTGTATATATATACCTTTTTTTTTTTTGGGTGGTTTTTTTTTTTTTTTTTGTGGTCAATTCCCACAAAACTTGTAGCGACTGTGCAAAGCGTCTGGATTTGATGTGGTAGTAAAAGGACCAAATTATGATTTTTTGCTACAAAGTATAAGGAAAGATAAGTTGTGAGCCGTTAATTGATGGAATTTATATGATGTGAGTTGCAGTCGTCTGGATTAAGATTGTTTCCCATACATAAATCAGCGACAATACCATCTGTTTAGTTGTCGAGAATGTTGTGTGAGAAATTGGTTCCCAGAAAAATGAAGTTGAAGAAAAGAAAAATGAAATTTATTTTCATGTGTGTGTTCTGTTGACAACAAATTTTGCAGAAAAAAAAAGAATTCTTTCTTTTTGGCAAGACCTATTTTGCCGGAAAGTATTTTTCAATGGAAAAATTGAAGTTGTAAATCTTATAACTTTCTTGGTAACTTAACACACATACGTAAAATTTTAGAAAAAATGATTTTTCCATCATTTCCCATCCTTTCCATGCAACTGAATGAGAGAAAAGTAGTACTGGTAGTAGTACCCAGGTTGGTGCCGACTTATGGGGCAGATTAGAATATAAATTTGGTGAACATTACCCTTCTTTCTATTAGTTGAAATAGTGTGGATCTCACCACAAAGTAATGTCATGCTTATCAAAAAGTGCATTCAACGGTGGGACCTATGCTATTTCAACCAATAAAAAAGAGGATAACTTTCACTCTCTTTCAAAGAAGATGAACAAAATTGCACTTGGCTGATTATGACTTCGTCCATGGAGGACTTGGCCTTTTGAAAACGTATTTTGTTTATGTAAAGATGTGAATTGTAGTCATATAGATGTTAACAAATGGATTTTTTTAAATAACAGTACAATAATAAGTTGCGTGACTATACAACCAAGGGAAAGATAACACATGTATAATAATAAAATTGATACTCTTTGCACACGCCATATTTATTCTCAATATGTAATACCTGGGCTTGGAAGAGCCTGTTAGTTTATTTTCTTATGACTTAGGTGTCGGAGTCGGCTTACACGCATACACCTCGACTAATTCTGGTGACCAATCTCATTGTTCACGTACTGGGATACCAATTAAAGTCAGAGCAAAGTTTTTTATGAACCGACTCTAAAAAAATTGATAATACCTGAAAAAGTTTCGAACTTAAACTTAAGAATTTAGGAGGAAGCAAATCCTTAAGTCCCATCAGTTGCTTAGATCAATTCTTTAAATGTGTAAGCCATCGAAGTACGTACAAGTACAACTCACCCTTCCCTAAAGTCAAAGTTAGAATTGTTTTTGGCTGCATTATAGCACACGATGATCTCATGAGAATTTAATTTTGTTTTGGTATGGTACTCTTTGTATTCGAATTTCCAACTATGCAGAGGTCAGCGAGTACTCGGACACTTGGACTTCCCTTTGGGGCGATACGTGTTACTCTTAGGCGATGGACACATGACACGACTGCGAGGGTGCGAGGTTGCGACGACTGCGCCGCACGACTCCCAAGGCCCACGACGGTAGAATCTCTGCGAGTACTCTTGAAGGCTGCGATATATGCATATTCCTTACTGATAAAGCTGCGTTTTGGAAGGGACACGGAACCCGAGATTAGAGAGGACTAGCGTCGCCCCAACAAGGGCTAATTTGTATCGTGATCTATTAGATATACGTTGGCTCAGACACTGAGATGTCTAGTTTGGTCGAATGCCAGGACTCGAGATGCCCTGTGAGGCTTGGTCCCGGTATAGGCAAAATTGAGCCTGGTTTTGACTTTGCCCATAGGGAAATCATGGGAGATCTATTGACGCAGTGGTTTGAAAGGAGAAGGGGTCGTAGCGAAGGATAGAGAGAATTTATTGGGCATCGTGACCCGTGGCCAAACATTACGAAAAGAAAATTCTTTCAATGCGCGTTGACATTTTATCGGTCCGCTTAGATTTGAGTAACGGCCAAGTGGTTTATAAATAAGAGACATAGTATTCTATCAACGCGTTACATTTGATCGGTCCAATTAGACTTCAGTAATGGTCCAAGTGGTTTATAAATCAGACAAATGTGTCGATACCTCGAGACCACCGAACAATTAGTCCTTCTAACTTATAAAGGTCAGAAGGCACATATTTTTAGAGGGAAAACATTCTTTCTAGAGTGAAGATATTCTCCCTCTCTAGACAAGTAATACCTTCCCCGGAAGACCGGAACCAATTTTCTTCTTCTCCATTCTTTGAAGAGGGCCATCGCTTTCTTCCCAAGTACTACTTATCTTCCAACTCTCCTCTCTCTCTCTCTCCAAAGACAACCTTTAGTTTCTCTCTCTCTCTCTCTCTCTCTCTCTCTCTCTCCAATGAAGAATGAGAAGAACCAGGGCCAAGCAACCTCAACTACAAAAGTACCATTTATTTCCTTGATCCATCATTCCAGCCTCATCACTAATTTGATTCTCGTCGCTCTTGGTTTAACCATTGGAATCACGTGTACTTCCTACATCAATGGCTTTTTTCCCTTCAACCACGAGCTCAACAAACTCTTCTACAACATCCCGTCGCCTCTCGAGGCTCCTCCGACTCCGGACACACCAAGAATTGCCAATTACAGTCAGAGTGAAAGCTCCTTCAGTGATCATGAAATAGTGGAAGACGAAGAGTTAACGCGGAGAGCTTCAACGGTTCCTCGTATTCCCCAAGCTCCATTCCAGCTTGTCCCAAAGGTTGCCTTCTTGTTTTTGACAAGAGGGGATTTGCCCCTGGCGCCACTGTGGGAGAAGTTCTTTGAAGGGCATAAAGGGAAATACTCCATCTATGTCCATTCCAGTCCATCTTTTAACGACACAGCGCCTAGAAATTCAGTTTTCTATGGCACAAGAATCCCTAGCAAGGTAACTGCTACTCTGTTTTTTTTGTTATTTTTTTTCCTGATAATTTTGCAACTTGGCTCACACCTCTTTCCACAATTTTTTTTTATTTCATTAATTTGTTGTTGAAAATTAGTACGAGTTTCATCTATATTATTTTCTATGAGTTACGACGAGGGCATTTGAGGGCATGTAAGACACGTTTCCGACAGGTTTTCGAATGACCTGTCTCGTAAAGCAAAAAAAAAAAAGTACTCAAAAATAGTAAAAATCTTAGCGAAACAGGCTTAAATACTTCATCTAACATAAAGTACATAAAACAGGGCATAGCAAAAGTCATACATGGTAGAGATTTAGCGCCATTTGTTTAAGCGAATATGAGCATCCGAGTGGATTATATCTTGGGTTAAGCCATGATCATCCCAATATGGGTCTCATTGGGTTAGACACATCAGATGCTATTTTCTGGGAAAGGAAGAGAGGAGGTGCAGAGAGATGTTACCCCTCTGGGCCGGGAGATAGGAACAGAAAGAAGGATGGAAGGAAGAAGAAAAGAAGAGTTCGACCAATTGATGAGGTGATGGGTATTTTCGGGAATTGATAAGACTCTTGGAATTGGAATATTTCTAAATGATGCTCAAGCAGTGTGGGATATTGATAAGACTCTTGGAATTGGTTATGATGGCGATGTAAGGGAACTCATTAGTAAGATTGCTCAAATGAAGGAAATTGATGAAGAGCGATACAGAGCCATGTTGGCCGAGAAGGGATGATTAGTATTTTTCTTTTTTGAGCCGCTTTTTAGGAGGAAGGGGTGGGGTTTAGGATGTTTCCAGTTCGGCCTCTTGCCAATCCTGTATTAGGCATGTGATTCGCGGAGAGTGTGGTTTCTCCTTTGGGTTGCTTGCTCCTTGTTGTGATGCCGTCTGGTCTTGGGTTCTTTTAATCTCTGTAATTTCGATATTAATAATTGCGCGTACGTATATGTGACCATTCGCTTTACCACATATCCTACATGTCGACAACACGTAATTTCCTTAGTAATATTTCGTACTTAAATTTCCTAAACTTAACATTTCGACAAATGAATTTTGTTGTGATGTGCACCTTACCCTTTTGTATGTACTTTTTATTAACGTTGGCATCAGACAAGCACGCCATACAGGACTAAGACTTGGTCCGAATTCTATTGTCAAACCGTGTTTAATGCTTCATGCTTGAAAGTCTTCCCATTCATCCAACCAAACTAATCACTAATGTATTCAAATGAATTAGGCTATGAACAATTACCATAATACTATTTGCCCTATGGTGTGATGACAAAATCCATAATACAATAGCATTCGCCAAATTCTTGTGCTAATTCACATCGTAAAGACGGTCCGCATAAAGGAAATAGCAAATTGATTTCACCTAAAATCTATGTCATTATTCATGAATGCAGATAAGATAATAACTATTTAACTAAGCAAACATAACAAACGTGTAAAGGGAAAAAAAAAAAAAACCCTAATGCGGGAGAAAAATAACAAGCCGAAAGAAAGGACCTATAATCAAGCCCCGGATACAGAGAGTTTCTTACAACCAGGCTGCCAGCTATGAATCCTCAACATTCTTGACCAAATCCACATGAACCGTTCTAATAGATGTTTCCTTCTGAATTCTAATCCTTGAAGGTAACTCATGTGAAAGTTCTTTTGTATATGACAAAAGAAAATTCTAAAATCAGCCCAATGGGCTGACAATAGTAGGTGTGAGAATATGTATTAAAGAGTGTAAAAAATAAATAGAAAAACATATTTTCCTTGCCTTTTAGTGTGTTTATCGTCAGCCCAGTGGGCTGATAATAACAAGACCAATTGGAGATGGTCCTGGCCCCCAATAGCCCACATTTGAATTCTGACTGGCTTCTATGCAAAATTCTGGCTACACCATTGGACACGCACACTTCAATTGATCAAAATATGACTACTGGCTACACCATTGGACACGCACACTTCAATTGATCAAAATATGACTACTAGTAATTGACAATCTTCTTGTTCAATAATGCAGGAAGTACAGTGGGGAAAATTCAACATGGTCGAAGCAGAGCGCCGCCTGTTAGCAAACGCCTTGCTCGACCTCTCAAACCAGCGTTTCGTTCTCCTCTCCGAGTCTTGCATTCCCCTCTACAACTTCCTCACCGTCTACGCTTACCTCATCGGCTCCAACCAAACCTACGTGGAGGCCTACGACCTACCAGGACCCACCGGCCGCGGTCGATACAGACACCGACTAGCCCCGGTGATCGCCAAAGAGCAATGGCGGAAGGGGTCGCAGTGGTTCGAGATGGACCGCGACCTTGCCGTCGAGGTGATCTCCGACTGCACATATTTTCCGACTTTCAAGAGAGTGTGTAAATCGGTCAAATGTTATGGGGACGAGCATTACTTGCCAACATTTGTGAATATGAGATCTGGGGAGAAGAATTCGAATAGGAGTGTGACTTGGGTAGATTGGTCGAAGGGTGGAATCCATCCATTTCCCTTTGCCAGAAAACATGTGACCAATGGGTTGTGGGAGAGGATTAGGAATGGAAGCAAATGTGAGTACAATGGGAAGAGAACTAGTGTTTGTTTCTTGTTTGCAAGGAAATTCCTGCCTGGTAGTTTGCCTAGGTTATTGAGATTTCCTCCAATTACGATGAACTTGAATTTGTAAATGCGACCTGATAGCCCCATTCTTTCTAAATTTTTTTCGAGGTTTTGGTTTTTGTGTTTTTGTTCGTCGTTTCTGAACTTTTGTTAGATTCGTGTTGTTTTATTTGGGATTCCTTATTCGTCTTGGCGAGAAGAGTCTTGAAAGTAAAAAGTCATGACCAAAAGCGAAACAAGTTTGTCAAAGACGAAAAACATACAAAAATTAAAGCTGTCATTTTTGTCTATCTTGTATGAACTTTTTTCAGCTTCAGTCCTCATTTTATAATTTTCTAATTCCTCTCATTAGGACCAATGATTAATAAAAAAACATTACGATGAAAAAATCGAACAAAAAATCCCGAAAAGGAAAACATACAAAAATAAACCAAACAAAAATATAGGGAGAATGGGGGCACAAAAAGAAAGTGATCCATGAGCGTACCGATTCTTTCATTTTCTTTTCCTTCCAGTTTTATTTGCTCAGTTTTCATCTGCAACTACAAAATTTATTTGTTTATGCATGTGAATTAATATTCTTGGTAGTTTTCTTGCATTTGTATTGTAGTACTTATTAGATTAGCTAACCACCAAAGATATACTTGACTGCACAGGCACTCCACTTTCTCAACATTTCTGGCACGAATGCATTTGCAGTTCGTTTTGCTGCTCATTTCATGATAAAATCGTTTCAACAATAGTACTAATAACACATGTATCGATTTTCTGATTAGTCTAGCCGAGACGTTCATTTACTTTCCGATGGACAATTTAGCAGTTACAACACTGATACTCGAAATGGACCGAAACACAAAATCTCACTTGTCCCTCGAAATGAAGGAAGTATAAAGGGGTTGCCGTATGCTTTACTGCGTGAGTCAACCAGAATTTTGAGTTTTACTACTACTACCATTCATGGTGGCATGACAAATGAAATATATTACTTCGGAAAAAGGGAAAGTTTTCAATACACATCCCTTTAAGGTGTATACTTCTTACATACATGTTGAATAAGTACTATCGCGAAAGGGTGTCAGGGGTTCGCGAGTCTATACTTGGAAAGCTTATCCCCCACTTGGTTTAGTCACTTCCTTGGCCAACAATGGCTGCTTCTTTTAGTTCTAATGAGGTTCCCTTCGGTTGCAATAATCAATAAAATTCCTATCATTCTGACAAAAAAAAAAAACACATAAATTGCCCAAAAAAAAAAAAAAAAAAACACATAGCGAGTGTAGTTTTGCATGATGTGGTTGTGCTAGCTCTCCTGGAGGTTTGGATTGCGCAGTCGGATCCATTTAGCGGCCTGACTGTAGGGCAATTCCTCCGTTGCCAAAACAAACAAACAAACAAACACATCGCGAGTATAGTTTTGCACGGGCTTAGTTTTCTTCTGTTTTTCCTCTCCCTTTGTAATGCTTAAGGTTGTGTTTGTTAGAATAAATGCATATACAAAATAATATCGCGATCAAATTGTGATTTGATTGTAATTAGGATGATTTTATTCTATAGTTAATCAGCATGATTTTCTTTCCGTAGTTAGGCTCTCTCTTCTTGTATAAATAGAGGTCTTATTGTATGGTTTCAATAATTGAATTCAATATTTCTTCTCTCATATTTAACATGGTATCAGAGCTATAAGATCTAGGCAGTGTGGTGTTCGCTCTTGGCGGGCGGCCTAAGCCTCGTAGCCGTCTGCCGGGCACTTAGTAACTTAATCAATCTCCTCCACGCTTTCCGGTTGCTTTTGCCCACCAGAACGTCTCTTCATCACCAGCATGCCTCTTCACAACCAGCGCTCGTGGCTTTTCGATTCATGCTTCTTCGTTTTTTTTCTTTTGAAACTTAAGTTGGTAGACCTACTTGAGTTTGGCTTGGCTTGACTTGACTTGGACTTGGCGTGACGGCTCCTGGTTTCTTTTTGCTTGGATGTTCCTAGTTTCCCTTGGCTTTTTCAAACTCAAGTTGGTAAATCTACCTGAGTTTGAGGGGGATGTTAGAATAAATGCATATACAAAATAATATCGCGATCAAATCGTGATCTTGAGATTGTGATTTGATTGTAATTAGGATGATTTTATTCCAAAGTTAATCAGTACAATTTTCTTTTCATAGTTAGGCTCTCTCCTCTTGGATATATAGAGGTCTCATTGTACGGTTTTAATAATCAAATTCAATATTTCTTCTATCATATTTAACAGTGTTACTGTGTTTCGATCGATAAATTCTATATTGTCAATGCAGTAACCTTAATGAAACAAAACAATAAATATGTAACTTATGGAGATTCCTAGAACTAGAAAAAAGATAACCACTCAAGAAATCCCGCCCGCCCGAAAAACGACCTTATGAGCGCCGATACTGCACCTAATTGGCATGTACATCTATCTCGAATTGCTCCCACGAGCGATCGAACTCTTAGCTAGAGAATCTGGCGAAAGCGTCGGCGGATCACTCTTCAGCAGCACCAGCTCATCGGATAGGATTTCGACCTCCTCTGGTTTTCTCAGTTTCCAATCCTCACTCTGTATTCCCTTCAGAGTTTCCAGCACCTTTTCCATAGAAGGCCTCATATCCCTCTCACTTTGCAGGCACTGAAATGCCAACTCTGCCACCTCACTTATCATCTCCCTCGCCTTAAAGTCGGTTTCAAATCCCAGATATGGATCGATGAGCTCGTGCAACGCATGGTTCTGGATCTTGTTCACAGCCATAGTGGATAAGTTGATTTCGTGTCTATGCCTCGTGATGTCCACGGCAGGTTTCGATGATATGAGCTCAATTAGAACAACCCCAAAGCTATAAACGTCACTCTTGTTTGTGAGCTGGTAGCATTCATGATATTCGGGGTCCACGTACCCGGGAGTACCCTGTGGGGCAGTGGAGACATGGGTAACATTGGTTGGGAACAGGCGCGACAGACCAAAATCCGCTACTTTAACACAAAAGTTGTTGTCAAGGAGAATGTTGTTGGTTTTCACGTCTCTGTGAATAACGTCGGAATGGTGGAGATAAGTCAACGCGTTGGCAGTTTCAACAGCAATGCTCAATCGAGTCGTCCACGAGAGCGACCCTGGTTTGGCCCGGTCACCGTGGAGATGATCTGCGACCGTGCCATTTGGAACGTACTCGTACACGAGTAGGAGTTCGCGGCAGTGGCGCGAGGTGCACCCGTAAAGGGACACTAGGTTTTTGTGTCGGAGCCTGGCGAGGATCTCGACTTCATTCATGAATTGCTCCATCCTCTTGTAGTTGTGCTCGTACAATCTCTTGACAGCAACGTCGCGCCCGTCTTTGAGTTTACCTAGTCAAGTACATGGCACATTGGCTGTCAACAGAGAACCAAAATCTACACACACACATAACATTGTACTACACGGTACCGATAAGAGGGTGAGATTACAGTTCACGCCATAACGTAACGATGTTTCAGCCTTCCGATACCGTTGCACCCCATTACCGGTCAGACTGAAAATTACGTGTGTAACGGTGGGTTACCGTTGCGTGTCGCTCCGTTTCCGATTTATGGACAGGTTATTTAGGCAACTTAATTTTGTTTTTGGTCAAATTTTTTTAAAAATTTCACAACCACTACAACCGATTCTCATTACGTATCGTTCGACAATGCCGATACGGATATACAACGACCATTATGTTTCCATGTCTTGGTACTGTCATTTAAAATCTTGGTTGGCATACAAGTAATTTTATTCTCTTGCGTTAACGGGATGTTTTGTTTCCGGTATTACCTTGGTATACCGTGCCGAACCCTCCATCTCCCAGTTCCTTTTCAGAATCGAAATTGCCCGTGGCTTTTTCGAGTTCACTGTACTTAAAAATATGGACTCCGTAGATAGCGCCGGCCTGCTCAGGATCCGTCGCTGAAGAGGGAAAAAAAGAAATGCTTCGAGGGATCCAAGACGGAGTACCATAACGTTTCTTGTTCCGGTGTTGATGCAGAAAGAAAAGAACACACATGATGAGGAGAGTACCCCCTGACGCTCCAAATCCTACATGAAAAACATTGTGAGACTGCTGTGTTCGGCATTGTTTGGCCTAAGAGAAACCGGAAAAAAATTTAACCGTCTTACCTATAGCAAGCTTCCGTCCAATGTTCCATTCATCCCCTGTAACAACAGTCGTCGAAACAGACTAAGGACTGTCGGTGAGTTTTCGGTAGGAAAATTCAGTTGTTAATTCATAAAAATCAGTCAAAATGTGATGCCTTCAGAGATGAATTATGGGGGGATATAAAAAAATAACACTCGCAATATGCACATTCCACAAAGTCAAATTTGTAAAATCAGACTCATCTCAAGAATGGTCAACAATCGCAATACATCCCATCAAAGATTGAATGTGATGAGACGGTGAGTAAGAACTATCCAAGTGTATTCCATAAAACTGGGGAGAATTTGGTTACTGCCTTGATCGTCGGAGGACATTCCCAGTCGACTTCCAAACGATTTTTTCTTTCACAGGTCGAAAGTTAAGGATCAAGGCTTTCATCTTCTGAGTGTGAATTTGAAGAAAAGCCTCATACAAAACAGAGTCCTAAACCCGGTCTCTCCACAAATTGCCGTATAAAGAATTATCATTCTAACGTAATTTCCACTGTAATGCTCCAAACACAAAGAAGAGTTGATCTTGTTTTCTTCGATTACGCTCCCAAATGAATTATATTTCTTACTTCAGTAGTTTTTACTATTTTGACCGCACTATAAAACCCATAATTTGTGCTAAACCACTTCAAAGCTTCAAGCGTACATAATCTAACTTACATTTCTAGTTCCGATACCACAAATTAAAATTCCTAGTTCTGCCCCTGGGTTGCAAGAACTGTCGAGACGTTGTCTAGGAATAGCGCGGAAAACAAAATTGCAGCCCATCCGAAACTGGATGTTGTCAATGGGAAATGCAGGGGACAAAGTTGACAATTTTGAAGCTGACGTTGAAATGAAGAGAGGCATATTCCTTGCATTTTCTTAGATGGAAAATTGACTTGTTCAAATAAGGATAGAGAGGATAGTCATAAGATGCCTGCATGTACACACCTGATGGGATTACCCCTGGAATTCAAAGTTCAGAAGATTGGATGATCTGAATTTTTGAAGATTAGATGACGTGAACTTTCGAAGAACGGATTATCCAGAATTTTGACTTCCCTTGTGGTCAAGAAAAAGAATTAACTAATGTAGCCAAAACTTCATTGGAAATTGATGATAGTCCTCTTTTCTTTACAACAAATTTTTTCAAAATAGCGGAAGATGGAGTAGTAAAATAGTTGCAGGAACGACTTTAATGAATGAGAAAAAGTTGTGTCCGGGCTACCCGGTAACTAACCAAGTTGTCTGGTAATCCAGAGCAGCCAAGTCAGCCACTTTCAGAAAATGCAGCTGTATCACCTAGCTGCGTGATAAAGTTGAACACGCATCTGAAGCATTAATGCAGTTACATAGTACATCTGCAATTTTCTGAGAATTGCTGATGCTGCTCCCTATTGCATTACCGGACAGCGATGGATTACCTTACTGGATTAATTTTTTATTTTTTTTACCTCTAATAGAACATGCTTTTAATTCTATATGATCAGTTTTTCACTATACACGCGAAAACTTCATAACGAAGAACAAGCCAATAATGGCACTATATATAGACATTCAAAAAGACCCAAGTTGTGTCTGTTATTTTTCAATCTCATTCGAACTATTGCTTTGTTTATAGTACGATCGATCAAGTGTGGTGTAGCAGTACGGGGAGTATCACGAACACGAAAAAAGCATAGCGAAGCCCCTAACACTCAATCATATATTACATAGCCTATGACCTGAAATAAGCGGATGAGAAAGTAAAGGGGCTGCATACCAGGGATTTGACAGGTCACGGGATCAGTACGATCGCGGCAATAGCAAGCAAACTCGGTCAAATTCGATCCACAAATCCCACCTGAACCCTCACACCTCGCACAGGCGGTTTCATGGGCATCATACACCACCTCAAACCCTATGCGCAACCCCTCTTCAAGCGTCAATGATTTTTCCAAAATTTTGCCCACGGTCACCCGAAGAACTTGGACTTCAACACTCTGGTTACACGATATCGTGGCGTACAGAGTATTCTCAAGCTCACCAAAAAGCGTCGCGTCTGCGTAGAACCCATGGCTCTCTACACCACCTATTTCGCACGTAAAATTCTCCGGAATGGTTCTCCCATCTCCTGACGTGCAATTGTAGAATAAAAGGAGGTCCCGGTTAATTGGCCCATCAGTGAACAAGTTGTCGTCCAGCGTGATATTTTGCAAGTCCCGAGTACAATGACTTTCCCAGAGGTCTGAGCTGGCAAGAGTAATCGTACGATAGGATTGATCGATTTTTTGCACGCGAAAGGCCCGGTGGTTGATTTCGATAGTTGGGTACTCGTTGTTGTGGCACGTCAATTTGAACGATGGGTGGCCGCAGGATTGGGGGAGATCGCCTCCCCAAAAAGGGTAGCCAACGTTTCGGATGGTTAGGCCGCAACTGAAGTTGCGAATGCAGGTGTAGTATGGCTCCTCCTCTAGGCCGTAACACAGTGAAAACACGACCGAGACGAGGATTAGTAATATCGTGGTGGTGGTGGCTGCCGCGGCGGCGGCGATGGAGGATGGGGAATGCATGTCTAGAGATGGGGAGGTTGGGGGTGGGGGAGGTATGGTTTGGTTAATATGGCAAGGATTGGATTGGTGGAAATAGGAATGATTGTCAAAAGGGGGAATTCAGGGATGGTTGCCCAAATTTCTCCAGAAAAATAGAATCAGGAAAGTGATAGGAAGTTGGGAACGAGACTGAGGGGGGTTCCGGTTTCTTAAAAAAAGAGCTTTTAGAAAAGGATGGAAATTGCAGGTTCAAAAATCACGTATTTACGCAAATAATTTTTTTACTAATATGTATGTTGTTTAATAGATCTTATTGAGATCTTTTAAATGGTGTAAAAAAAATTAAAAAATTATTTTTTATTTTAATTATATTTAAATTTGAAATTACATTCTTGAAAGCGGAACGGGAGAGTCTTGGAAATTGTTGATGTAAGATAACGCAAAGTCGTAAGCAGTTTGTTTTTGACAGAGAAAGGTAAGGCTGCTAATGCTTAGACGACCATTTCACTCGTCTGGGGATATTTTTGGGTTGAATTTCTCTTGTGTGACAGACGTAAGAAATTGACACCTATGTCCAGTGCAAGGATAGGATAGGAGTTTTAGGGCGGCGACCGCCACGACAAAAATTTTAAAAAATATAATTATTATAGGTAAAAAAAAAATTATGCCCGACTTATATAGTTTTGCCACCACTAAATTTTTTTAGTATATATTTCGCCACTGCTAGGATAAAATCGTGGTTCCATCCTTGGTCCATGGGCGGATATATGGGGGTGCACCGTGCCGGAGATCCCGGGCTCTTGCACAACTCTAAATATTTTCACTAATTATATTACTGTAGTAGTTAATTTATGAGGTTAATTTGAATCGGCTTTTTATAGAATCGGATTTTGCAAGTCTCCTGAGTGAAAAGAGTTGATAAAGTTCCTATATATGTGTAGAAAATAAAACTCCTAAAATTTCATATTATCAACCATTTTTTTGTGCTATATGTACCGACAATGGAGGAGGGAAATCGTACCGCCGGCCGCCGGCGGGCCGTCTCCGGCCACCGGACGGCCGATCCGAGCCGTCCAAAAATTCTAAAAAAATAACCGATGGGGCTCTCGCGGGAATCAACGGCATCCGAGGTGTGTAGGGTGCTTGATCCGATCACCCCTTTTTCGTGTATATACACGTATATATATATATATATATATATATACACACCAATAAAGGGTGCTCGGATCAAGCATCTTACATACCTTGGATGCCGTTGATTCCCAAGTTGGCCCCATCGGTTTTTTTTTTAGAATTTTTGAACCGCTCGGTTCGGCCGTCCGGTGGCCAGAGACGGCCCGCCGGCGGCCGTCGATATGATTTCCCTCCCCCATGGTCGGTACTCATAGCTTTTCTGTTTTTGGTCGTAGGTACAATATTAAATGACACTTGCGTAAATACACACAATCTCATCTCCTTTTCAAAACTATCTAGTAGTAGTATATATATTATGAACTATATATCGAGCCGGTTCCGAGTACACCAAAAAAAATACCTCATAGTTTTCGATCAAATTTTGATGATCCGAGCCGCTCAATGTGATAAGAACGTGATTTTAAGGGTACCCGCGAGAAATCAGCAAAAAAAATGACCGGAAAGGGCTTGATCCGAACAGTTTCGAATAGTTTTTTATTGAACGGTTTAAATAAAAACTGCTCAAATCAAGCCTTTTGCATTCTTTTTTTTTTTGCTAATTTCTCTCAGGCACCCTTAACATCACATTCTGCACATATTGAACGGTTCGGAAACGAATCTTGCTCCTGCCACTGCTTGTGTCAATTGAGATACGAAGAGCTGACATCAACTAGAGAGTAGAGAGTGAGTTCCAAAGAGTGTTATTTATTTTATATGGTGTATGAAAATATTAGTATTTTGCTCCGTGGGGAGGACATTTATGCCAAATCACATTGATCTTTGATGTCTATGTTGTGTGTCTGTGATCCCCAACAATTGGTATCAGAATTCGAGTCGAGTAAAGGGTCATCAGAAAACATCGTAAACATAACGGTCATATTCTTTCAATTTTTTTTTTTGAAATCTTTCTTGACGATACAGTTAGATTCGCCTCGTCGAGAAAATCTAGAAAAGGTATTACACACACTTCAATACGAAGTGAGGGTGAGCGGCACCTTCCGATCAAATTTGAAAATTATTTGAATCTTTCTTGACGATACAGTTAGATTCACCTCGTCGAGAAAATCTAGAAAATGTATTACACACACTTCAATACGATGTGAGGGTGAACGGCACCTTCCGATCAAATTTGAAAATTATTTGGACCAAGCTAGAAGTTAGATCCACGCATATATCACTATATTACCGAGTACTTCACACGTGCGCAGGAAGTTGGAGACGCTGACATGTTGTCCAGTGAGTGCCATGTCAGTAAGACATCATATATTGCCCGATCCACGCCACCCACCCCCTCAACAATGTGGCTCCACATGAGTGCCATGCCAGCAAAGTCTTTTGTGAGCAGTATAACAGAACATTTGAGATTGACGGAAGCGAAATATATATTCTCTAGTGCAAAAGAATATTTTATAACGCGTTTTTCACGATTTTCAACGTCGTTTAGATACTACTCCCTCCGTCACACTTTATCGTTTAGATTATCTCAATTTATAATATTTTATATATTCAATATGGATCTTGTTTGATAGATCTCAATTAATTCTTTTAAATAAAGTTTTTGAAATTATAAAAATTATTATAGATTGTGAGATATAGACAATTTTTTGTGAGTTGCCAAAAACGAAACAAGCACAATAAAGTGGAATGGAGGAAGTATCATTTTGGCATGTGAATATGTTACCTCATACCCTATGTTTCCACATTCAATTCCAAAAGTGCTTGTTCGCTGTTTTATACCCGGGGAGGCTATATTCTGAAATTTTGAATCAACTGCTAGCCCCAATAGTCGATCACTGTTTTTGTATTTCTTGCTAAGCTAGAAGGCAAGGTCAACCTCCATGATCGTGCTTATAGCTAACCTACTATGCAATTCGGGAGCCGAGGATGGAGGATATGTTGTATCGCAAGGATTTCTTTGACACTTTGAATCTCAAATTAAGGAGTCAAAACAAATAGGAACGAAAGCGGATAATGGGAATAAATTTAATAGAAAACAATTGGGTTGATCCCGCAATATATTGAACACGCAGTTCGTCATCCCATAGCCCAAGAAACTGACATCTACACTCTATGGACTGAGATGTAGGCAACGAGTTAATAAAAAAACATTGCGAAAAAGGTGAATTCAAGAATGATAATTTAATCGCTGGAAATACGAATGAGTTGTGAATCACCTGTCTAGTGTTGATTAGAAATTCAACCGCGAGACACAAGCCTCCTATATCTACTTGTTCCTTGCAAGAAGACTTGGAGATCGACCTTAGTGGCCCCCTATTTCTCACTACGAAGGTACTGTTTTCTTCCAAAAACGGCGTATATACCACCCGATATGGAATAATATTGTTAATTAACAGCGATGTTCTACAGTGTACATCTAAGCACACTTGGAGCCGAAAAACTTGGCTAGTTAATAGTGGGCTACGTATAGGTTTGCCATTTTGAGAGAGAAACTACTTTCAAATGGGAGGGGTATTTCAGTGCCGAGCGGGTATATCCCACGTGGTATACGTTCGGCCCATCTTAGCCGTCCAATACACTTTTGGACGGCTCGAATTGAAACCCTCTCTCTCCTTTCATCCCAACATTTTCTCTCTCCTTTTTTTCTCTTCAAATCTGAGCCGTTCAAACACGCAATGAACGGCTCGGATGCGCGAGTGGTACTCACTCGGCACTGAATTTTTTTTTCTTCAAATGGACTTTGAGGGCTGAAGCCAGGCTGGGCCCAACGGCTATGGCTTGCAGCACTTCGTTTTATTTTCAAAGACCAAAAGTCCTCAAGGATAAGTGACTATGCTGTTGTTTTTCAAGAGAGTGGGACCCATATTTTTCTTCTTCTTCTAATACTAACATTGTTAGTGGTAAGAGCATCTTCGATCTATCTCTAAAATTCAAAAAACCGAGCATGGATCTAACGTATTAAATTTTTAAATATAATTTATTTCAGCTTTTCTTCACTTTTTATTCTTTTTGGAAGAATTTAAGAGGGACTTATCGTTTTTTTTAGAGATTTGATCTCCAAACTTACTTATGGATATCTGAACAACGGAGACCATCAAACCACACTCACTTTCAATGTAGAGACCAAATTCCAAAACCAACAATAAGTCTTTCACATATTGGATGGTGTTTTGATTGCTAATTAGGCTATTCACTGTTGGAAAAATTCTGCTCAAGGAGGTCTAATTCTTAAATTAGATTTTGAGAAAGCATATGACCGTGTGAATTGGGATTTTCTTTTGGATATGCTTAAGAAGGTAGGTTTTGGGGAGCGGTGGTGTGGGTGGATTAAAGAATGTTGTTTCACAGTTTCTATGGCTGTCTTGATTAATGGATCAGCTACAAGGGAGTTCCAAACCCAGAAAGGATAGAGACAGGGGGATCCCTTATCACCCTTTTTGTTAAACATAGTAGCTGAAGCACTCAATATCATGCTGGAAAGAGCTTGTGCGAAAAATATCATTAAAGGCGTAAAGTTGGGGACAATGGAGTAACTATTTCCCACCTGCAGTTTGCCGATGATACGATCCTTTTTTACAACAACATTCTGGAGGAAATGGGGAACATTAAACGAATTCTTAGGTGCTTTCAATTAATGTCTGGCCTAAAGATCAACTACTCTAAGAGCTCCATTTGTGGTATAAATGTTCAACAGGAGGATATTGAAGCGCTTGCACATGTGATGGGTTGTAGAGTGGAGTCTTTGCCCATTAAATACCTTGGGCTTCCGTTAGGTGCTAATCCAAGGAGGGTCAAAACGTGGGAGCCTGTTCTTGAACGGACTCAAAAGAGGCTAAGCATTTGGAGATCGAGAACCATCTCTACCAGGGGAAGACTTACGCTTATCGACCATAATTCTAGCACTCTGCCGATTTACTACATGTCCCTATTCAAAATGCCAATGGCAGTTGCAAAGTCGCTGGAGAAATTACAAAGACAATTTTTTTGGGGCGATACACCGGACAAAAAGAAAATGCACATGGTGAATTGGGAGAAGATTACTTTGAGAAAGGAAAATGGGGGCTTAGGGATCAAGACATTGATACAACAAAATTTGGCTCATCTTGCTAAGTGGTGGTGGAGATTTGGCAGTGATAGAAACTCTTTGTGGGTAAAAGTTATTCGTGGGAAATATAATCTGGACCGGAGGAGCTGGCTTCCATATACACAGGGCTCGGGTTCGATTTCTAATGTATGGAAGGACATATGCTCAGTGGGAAATATTGATTCGGCCCTGGGATTTTCTCTCCGAGAGGGCTTCAAGGTGCAAGTAAACTCAGGGCATGATACTCTATTTTGGGAACATAGCTGGCTGGGTTCTACTACGCTTAGAGAGGAATTTCCAAGACTATATCACTGGTCCATGCAACAGGATGTGGTTCTGAGCAATATTTGTGAAGGAAGGGGTAGTGGAGATTGGAATTTGCAGTTTAGAGGAACGCTTCGTGTCCGGGAGAATCAACAGTACGAGGACTTAAAACAAAGACTGAATGGTGTTACATTGGATCCCTCAAAACTAGACTCGCTTCAGTGGATATGGTCAGCAGATAAAACCTTCTCGGTGAAATCGATTTATAGGCAGTGGGAATCCCTTACACAGTCTCCAAACACTCTTCTGGGTTTGATGTGGAGGAACTTGAGCCCCCCTAAAGTGGAAATTTTTTCATGGATGGCCACTCCAGATAGAGTTGCAACTCTGTCGGTACTTGTCGATAGGAATGTAATTTCTGAGATTCACTTGGCAGTGTGCCCATTCTGTGCTCTTCATGTGGAAACCCCTCAACATCTTCTCCTACACTGTCGTTTTGCGTGGGTAGTATGGTCAGGAATTCTGGAATGGTGGAACCTACAGTGGGCATGCCCATCCGAAATAGCAGAGTTGGCGCTTTGGTGGTTTGGGAATAGGTTTCGCAACTTGGAGAAAGCTACATGGGAAGTTTGTTTTTATGCAACTCTTTGGTCCTTCTGGTTAACAAGGAATGATTATATCTTCAACGGAGCAACAACCCAGGCTTCGGAAGTGGTGGAGTTAGTCAAAACTAGAGTAGCCATGTGGATGAAGGCTAAGTTTGACATCAAGATTTACACAGTGGAGGATTTTAAAGGTTATTTGGATGGGATACGAAAAGTGAAGGTGTAGAGTAAGTATTTGAGGGTGTTTTATCCAACTTTGGTTGGATAGATCTTTGTACTTTTGGTTTCCTCGTCGATGTACCCTTTCGAGTTTAATAAAAAGTTCCATTTGCCGAGCAAAAAAAAACAATAAGTCTTTCACAGATTTTCAAAAAGTACAAAAAAAATTACAATTTTTTTTTTCTCAATATGTTACATCCATTCTTCATTTTAAAATTTTGGAGAGATGATCCAACACATAGTCAATCGGGAATGCTGTTGGAGTTAACAACACATTTAAGAAAACCATCCTTGAGAAATCAGTTGTACTGTCGTTACTCTAGCCACTTGGCCACTTGGATGCGATAAAGTGATCAATAGAGATGCTGAAACGCAGGGGTGTTACAGACTTTTTCTTTTTTGTCATTAATCAAATTTTTTTCGTATTTATTAATTTTACGCTATAATTTTATACATTATTGATTCGTTTCGACAAGAGGTATTGGAAAAGTAAAAATTTTGATTTTTACACAACTACTTTTTAAAACAACAAATTTAATTTTTCGATTCTTCGCGTCGAGACGAACCCACTAATACATACTTCCTCCATCCCTATTTAAATGACCACTATTCCATTTTGGGTTGTCCCAAAATAAGCGTCCACTTTGAAAAGTTAATTAGAAAAGTTGAGGATAATTTTGGAAAGTAGAGGTAAAAGTTAATGTGTGAAGTATAAAGTGAAGGATAATTTTGGAAAGTGGAGGTAAAAGTTAATGTGTAAAATATAAAGTGGAAGATAATTTTGGAAAGTAAAGATAAAAGTTAATGTGTAAAGTGAAAAATGAAGGTTAATTTTGGAAAGTAGAGGTAAAAGTTAATGTGTAAAGTATAAAGTGAAGGATAATTTTGAAAACTGAAGGTAAAAGTTAATGTGGAAAGTATAAAGTGGAGAGCAAAATTGATGAAAAAAGTATAGAGTAAAGGTAAAAGTTATTTTCCTAAAATTGCGTGTTTTTTAAACTGGGATATTTAAAATGAAACGTAAGGAGTATTAAAGTTTAAATCAAAATTAACAAATGCGAAAAAAATTAAATAAATACAAAACAAAAAATTTGTAATCGATAACTTATACTCTCTCCGTTCCCTATTGAGATCGAGTCCACCATGAAAAGTCGTACAAATTTTCAAATAAGAAAATCAATTACTTCTGTTTATAATTTTTAAATTTTTTTTCCACTAAATTAAAGTACTAATTGAGATCTTTAATACGGTGCAAAAAAATTTGAAAAATTATGTATGAAAGTAGTTAATTTTTTGATTTGAAAAAGGTAAGAAAAAAATGGTGAAACTGTCATTGTGGATCGGAGGTAGTAGATCAATGGCAACACCACTCCGGGTCTGTTGCTTTTCCACTTGCCACTTGGATACGACGATCAGGACAAAGGGTAGCTCTCACTACATTGGGTAACTATATGGACTATTAAAACAGCTCAAACGATTAGTCCGGATGGTTGGTGAATTTAATTTCCACAAATTGATCAGGGTTGGGATAGGTCGTAAGAAAAAAAATTCTTGTTCGTTTTTTGGGGTTAGGTCGCAAGAAAAAAATTTCTTGTTAATTCCCTACTCCCAACATGAATGACCGGACCAAGAAGGTGATCTAGTTGAGATTTGTGTCAGTTGTTCTGGGCACCCCAAAATCGTTGGAAAAAAAAAGAGAGGAAAAATTACTTCCTCGTTCAAATGTGGGGCCTACGTGACGGGACCAAGTTTTGACAATTATCACCTGATCCCAATTAGACATGAAATTCTGATTAAACTACGAAAAGAATTCAGAATGACCGGATTCAAACGCCAAACACCACCGATGGGGTGGCCTGGATGGCAGGGTACGCCACCACACCCCCTAGCGGAGGCTCGGGTTCGAGTCTCTCCAATGATAGGGGTAGTGTTTATTGTCATGTTCTCTCCTAAGGGAGTTTCTATACTAGTCGCTCCCTCTCATTTTTTTAGCTTAGCTACAAAAAAACGCTAAACAGCGTAAACCTAATCACCCCACTATAACCACAATCCTTTTAAATTCAAAATCGAAAATACTCCAAAAACAAACATACCTTTGCACGTAGCGTTAGTGCGTGGGGATCCATCGGAGCAAAAGCACAAGTAGTCATCGTTCACTGTATTGTGCCCACACCGCCCTCCCGACGCTTCGCACGCGCCGCACGCCACCGCCTGCCGCCAATCGAGCACAAACCCGTCCTTCATGGCCCCGTCAAACCCCATTGTCTCGTCGATCTCGGAGTCTGTCACCGTCACTACCACCTTCTCCTCACAAAAATCGTACCAATTACGAAACTTTGCTGGCTCGGTCTCACACACGAAAACATAGGACTCATTTTCACCGGACGATAAGCACCCTATGGGAACAGCCTTGATTTCCACGCCGCTGCAATTATAGTAAAAACTAAGGTTCAGGTCTAGGCTGCTGTATGACAGGGGCAACGTTTGGAGTGTAACGTTTTGACGCGCCCGGGGGCATGTTTGGCTGGAGACTTCTACGTCAACAAGGGTGAGGGTATAATCGGCATAACTTATGTTTTTCACGTAGAAGGATTCCCCTTGGAGGTTAAGTATAGTTTCTGGATAGGAGCAAGTGAGATTAAAGCCAGGGTAACCACAGTACTGATAGGCGGTTGCGTCGCTTTGTAGCCAAAAAGGGTAGTCGATTTTCACGCCGCACTTGTGGGAGGGACAGTTTGAGGCGAGCGCGTTGCCGTGGGAGGTCTTGGAGAAGAAGAAGAGGGAGGAGATAGGGAGGAGGAGGAAGAAGGTGAGAGGTTCAGGCATGGTGGAAAAATGTTGGGTTTGAATATTTCATCAAACGTTAGACTCTGACGGGTGAGCTAAACAATATATGGTCTTTGCTTTGCGTGATTACAAAATTGTCCCTCCCTAAATTTTAGGCTTTAGGACTTCGTGAGGATAATTTAATTTCAAAAATGATAGAGGTACAGAAAATTGGGGACCGAATCCGGACCGACGGCCGCCGGCGAGCCATCTCCGGCCACCGGACGGCCGATCCGAGCCGTCCAAAAATTCTAATTATACATATACACACGAAAAGGGGTGCTCCGATCAAGCACCCTACACACCTCGGATGACGTTGATTCCCGCGTGGGGCCCCTCAGTTTTTTTTTTTAGAATTTTTGGACGGCTCGGATCGGCCGTCCGGTGGCCGGAGATGGCTCGCCGGCGGCCGTCGGTCCGGATTCGGTCCCCAATTTTCTGTACCTGTAGCAGCACTCATTTAATTTGGTGCATAGGCAATGAAAAGTTGTTCACTAGGACATCTTGAGTTATCAAACAAAATTGTGTGCACTTGGCATTATTCTTTATGACTGATGCAATTGGTCGTAGGGTACATTGATTTTTCACTCTATTTTATATTATGGTGGGACGAACTGTAAAACCGGTTTGGTCCCGATTTTAAAAAATTAACAATCGTGTTCAATAGTTTGGTCTACGGATATATGTCAACGATTTTTGTTCCAATTCGATCCGAACAATCTATAAATAAATAAATATCTATAGGTATTAGAGTACATTTTTAACTTAGACGCACCAAATAAACATAGGCTAAGCCACAATCAATAAGTTATCTAATGTAATACACAAGTCCACCACCCTATTCCTACATTATAATTGAATTTAGATACACCAAATTATCGTACGTTAAGTCATAGTCAATTAATTTTCTAATCAAATACTCCATTCCGCCGCCCTATCCTTCGCTGTCGTGAATATCTTTCTTGCCCAGCCAACTATAAGCATTCTTTGCTAGACATTATCTTCTCCTTCAATAGTTCTTTCATTGCTATATTGTATGTATACAAATCAAATTGGTTTCAATATAAGCTTTGGTTTAATTTATCTGCTCAATTTTAAGTACTTACATAGTTTATGAAGATGATATCTCAGTTTCAAGCGAATCGTGATTCAAAATCAAAACCAAACCACATTTTAATGGTTTCAATTGGTTTGGTTAATTCTATGAGTTTTATGGATTGTTTATTTCTCCAAATTGGTAATACGTAGGGATTGGTTTGACTTTTGATTTATTTTAAAACCGAACCAATCCGATTCATACTCACCCATAATTTTATACACCTACATTCTTAGTTTCTTATTCATATAAATTTATGACTTTGTTTCCCGTTACACACATAGAAAGCATTTCCTATATAATTACCAAAGTAAAGAATAAAAAAAAGAGAGTGGCAATTCTAAAAATATGGAGAGGATAATAATTCAATTAGAAAAATCTTGGGGAACAAGGGTATTACATTATGGGTGTGAACTTGTCCCAATGAGTGTTTTCTTGATTGGCATTTTGTCTCGTGTATATAAGCACATGATTATTCTTAGATTTAGGAATATTGTTCTTAGATTTAAGAATATGATGCTGTCAACCTTGATTTTTTTAGTTTTTGTAATAATTTCAAAGATTATAAATTTTTTTTTTTGCCATTCAAAAAAAAAAAAGGTAGTACAACACCTTTGATCCATTTGGACAAAGGCCTCTTAGTGATGGACCCAGAGATGCCCTACTGAGCAAGTGTAGAGCGGCCAATTTGACCGTTCATCTTGACACAGACGGCTTGAATCGAATTTGAAGTTAGAAAACCTAGACATTCTTTGAATAAAATGTGGGGCCACTCATGAAAGAACGAGTCATTGACTGAGAGTAGCTGGCTACCAAACAAAGTTGGACTGTTAAGTTAAAGTCACAGTCAATAAGTTAGATGCACCCCAAATAAACATTGACTAAGCCACAGTCAATAGTTATCTAATTTAATACTCAAGTCCACCACCCTATTCCTACATATAATTTAATTTAGCTACACCAAATTATTATACGTTAAGCTACAGTCAATTAATTTTCTAATCAAATACTCCATTCCACTGCCCTATTTTTCACTGTCGAGACTAATTATTCTGATTATATAAAAAGCTAACGTAATAAACTTAAATTGCATCAATCTCTTCTTGCCCCGCCAACGATAAGCACTCTTTGCTAGACATTTATCTTCTCTTTCAATAGTTCTTTCATTGCTATATTGTATGTATACAAATCGAATTGGTTTCAATATAAGCTTGGGTTTAATTTATCTCCTCAATTTTAAGTATTTACATAGTTTACGAAGATGATATCTTAGTTTCAAGCGAATTGTGATTCAAAATCGAAACCGAACCACATTTTAATGGTTTGGATTGGTTTGGTTAATTCTATGAGTTTTTATAGATTGTTTGTAAGTTTCTCCAAATTGGTAATCCGTAGGGATTGATTGGTTTGATTTTTGATTTACTTTAAAACCGAACCAATCCGATTCATACTCATCCCTAATTTTATACACCTACATTCTTAGTTTCTTATATATTCATATAAATTTATGACTTTGTTTCCTGTTACACACATAGAAAGGATTTCCTATATAATTACCAAAGTAATTAAAGAATAAAAAAAAGAGTGACAATTCTAAAAATATGGAGAGAATAATAATTCAATTAGAAAAATCTTAGGAGAGAATAATAATTCAATTAGAAAAATGTTGGGAAACAAGGGTATTATAACAAAGGCCTCTTAGCGATGGACCCAGGGATGCCCTATCTAGCAGGTGCAGAGCTGTTGATCCGGCCGTTCATCTAGGTACAGATAATTTTCAGGTTGTGATAATTATCATAATGTTATAATCTGCAGGTTGTGATAATTTTCATAAAAATACAAAGGGCACACTACAACAAAAAACACTATTGTCTACTAAATTTACTGGGTAAAACTAAGTTTTTTGCCCCAAGAAAATCCTTTAACTAACAACTAATTTTGATTGGCAAAGATCTGATGTCATAGTTTTAAAATTTTTTAAATAATGTTTATATATGTATTTTTATATATTTTAATATCATATTAATTGTATTTCAAAAAATTCAGCAAATTTTTAGGAAAAAAAAAGTTTTCTCACTTTAGGAAGTAAGTATAAATATTTTTGTTTTCCTTATATGATAGAAGTTCTTGGCTAGCTTATTAGTGGTAAGGGTTTAGGAAATCAATCAAGAGTGTGTAGTTCGAAACTTGGCAATGATAAGAAAAGATGGTCTAGTAGATACAAAGAAAAGATCACGCACAATGGTTTTTCATCTCAGTTTATGGTGTGATCATTTTGAACTTTCAATCACGGTTATAAACTGTGATCTAAAGTGACATATATACGATCACACTAAAGAGAAACGATCACGCCCAAAAAAAAAACAATCATGGCTTATAATCGTGATAAAAGAGAAACAATAACGCCTTTTGGCCGTGACTGTTTCTCTCTTTCAATCACCATTTGTTACCATGATAAAAGAGAGTGACTTACAATTATATCCAAATCCATCTATCACGATAACATGAGCGTGATAAAAAACTTATAATCACGATCAATAACTATAATCTTTATGGTTTATTGCAGTAGTATGTAAAGTCAAGTTTCTTTAGTACGAGAAAGAATACAAAGCGAAGAGTGAGGTAATGTCCTTTGAATTCATCTGGATGCTTTCGTAAGAGAGAAAGAAACCACGCGGCTACTTGTTGACCCCGTCCTCTAATAGCTAGCTAGTGCTTGTTCCTTCCTTTCCTAGTGTCATGCGTTCAAATCTTTGGCCATGTATGTTGAAAAAAAATGTTACTTTCCTCAAGTCTTCTTTTCCTGCACGGCACAAGAAATTAAAATGATATAAATTGATCACTTTATGTAATTTTGCAGTTTTTTGTTTTTTGTTTTTTTTGCCACGGCGATATACATCAGCGGGGGTTAGTGAGGTGTTAGAGTTAGCACGGGGAGACCAGAAGCTATCCATAGCCCTGGTCTCCTAAAAGACCTGCCTTATGTGGGGCTCGAACTCAAGACCTTCCACAAAGGGGAGACAATGACTGACCAACTGCACTTTTTCACAAATCGTGTTGGATTTGTACAAATTGACCATGAAAATTGAAGCCAAAAGATAATGGTTACAACCATAATCTACCATGTAATATTTTTGCAACATGTCAGAGTAATCGCTATAGTCTTCGAAGCCAAATGAGTGGTTGCAACATGGAGATGATGGCAAAGACATTCAGACTTCAGATCGATCAAAGAGTAGTTGAAAAGTACAAATGTCATCTATAAGCTATACGCTATGGCAGTTGATTAGTATTGAAGTATCTCATTTTCTGGCTGACGGCGTCGTTGTTGCCGTCGATCTGATTCTTTGGTGGTGGGGCACAGATCGTGATCGAACACGGAGGCAACCACTCTTTGATCGATCTGAAGTCTGAATGTCTTCGCCATCATCTCCATGTTGCAACCACTCATTTGGCTTCGAAGACTATAGGGATTACTTTGACATGTTGCAAAAATATTACATGGTAGATTATGGTTGTAACCATTATCTTTTGGCTTCAATTTTCATGGTCAATTTGTACAAATCCAACACGATTTGTGAAAATTAATCATGATAAATTTCTTTTAATTAGCTTTTCCAGATAAATATATATTTTCCCTCTTTCTGGACCATCCAAGCCCCAGAAAAGGTTCTAAACATATCCATATTGGCTCAAAGTGTTTTCTTTATGCCTTTTGGATGACTACACATTTTAAATGCATGTATAAACTACATGCACCTTCGTTACATACATTCTTTTATTTTTTTTTTTGGGTACACTGGAAATGGAAAAAACACAAACTAAAGACATTCAAAAGACACACCCCGTATATTCGCCTCAAGCAGCGGAATAATGTCGTCGGGCAGGATAACATATGACACCATCTTATTCTCTTGATTCACACCCATATTACCATCTTAACCCTTATCACTTTTCTTTGGTTCTCGATCCTCTTGTGAAATTGCAAATTCAATTGACTCCGGAACATAGCATGCATATTGCTCGATCCAAGAAAGACTCGTGTAAAAGGAAAAAAAGTATGAATTCGTGTCAAAATCTGTTACTGCAGCCATACACACACAGAGAGCGTTCAATACCTAATTTCATTAACTGATCAAGGGGTATCAGATGATACTATATAAACAAACATCTACATATGATACATGAAAACCAAACTTTAGAAGTAAATCATCAGGTATATATGGGTACATTAATCATGTGCAGTTGCAAATATAAATTGCCAATGGCATATGCCATATCACAAAAAATGTATACAAACATTAATTGACAATATTTTTGGTCTAAAAAAAGCTTCATACTAATAAAGTGTTATTTTTGCCGATAAAAAAAATATTACTTTTACTGATTAAAAAAAAAGCTTCACACTTCTTGAAACTAACCAAAGTACTGTTGATTTGACAACATGAGGAAAATCCTTTGGAATTAAGCTCCACATTTTGTCATCATGGGAAGTGGAAATTTCATTTTCCCTGGAAGCATGAATGCATTGTCACACTGTCATGACGTGAGTGGAGAGGAAGAATCCACCAGTGCTCTTGGGGGAGAAGACAAGAAAGGCTTAGGTGGGATTTGCAAAGACTCCAGGCTTCCTACTAACATCTCCACCACCCGATTCATTGATGGTCGGTGTGAAGGATCAATTTGTATGCACCACAATCCAATTATTATCATTTTCCTTGAACTTGCATTTGCCTCATCATCCATAATCCCATGCAATCCGAGTTCTTCATCTAGCTCAAGACGCTTGTATATCCAATGTGGAAAGTATATTTCACTGGTACGATCAACCTCGACACTAATGTTCTTTCTTCCTCCAACCATTTCTAGAACCATCATTCCATAGCTATAAACATCAGACTTGTGTGAAACGCCACCAAAATTTCTATTAAATACTTCCGGGGCAATGTACCCTACCGTTCCTCTAGCACCCAACAATGATATGATACTCTCTTTTTGTGGGCATAGTTTAGCAAGGCCAAAATCAGATATCTTTGGGCAAAAGTCCTCATTTAGAAGAATATTATGAGGTTTTATGTCAAAATGCAAAATTCGTGTGTTGCAACCACGGTGTAAATACTCCAACCCTCGGGCAATACCAATTGCAATTTGGTACAATGCTTCCCAACCCAATTGGCGATATGTCAAGGAACCACCATCATGAATGAATTTGTCAAGAGATCCATTAGGCATGAACTCATATACGAGAGCTCTACGGCTACCCTCAAAACAAAACCCAAGAAGGGTCACAATATGAACATGAGAAGTTCTACTAATGGTTGCGACCTCATTAATGAAGTCATCTCCATTGCCTTTCAACCCTTTTAGAACCTTCACTGCCACGAGGCAACCATTTTCTAACTTTCCTTTGAAGACAGAACCAAAGCTTCCCTTACCTAGTTCAGTTTCGAAGGAGTTGGTGATTTTCTTAATGTCTGAATAAGTGTATCTTTTCGGAGAAAGAGACCCACAATTCTTTAGAAATGCCTCAATATTTCGGTAGTTTTCTGTCTTAGGTTTCCAAAAGAATGCATATTCACTTCGTTTGAGTTTCTTGATGATAATGCAGAACAACAGAATTACCATAATCCCACCAGTAGAACCTAATCCTACATGAAAAACATTGTGAGACTGCTGTATTCGACATTTTTTCGCCTAAGAGAAACCGTGAAAAAATAAAGCTGGTGGGGCGTCTTACCTATAGCAAGCTTCCGTCCAACGTTCAATCCATTCCCTGTGACAACAATCATGAAAACAGAATAAGGACTGTCAGGCGAGTTTTCGGTAGGAAAATTCAGTTTTTAATTCATAAAAATCAGTCAAAGTGTGATGCCTTAATTCAAAGATGAATTGTGGGGGCCTAGAAATAAATAACACTCGCAATACCCACAGTCAACAAAGGCAAAGTTTGAAAAGTCAGAATCATCACAAGAATATTCAACTATCGTAATACATCCCGCCAAAGATCGAAAGGGAGAGATGGTGAGTAAGAACTATCCAAGCGTATTCCATAAAACTGGGGAGAGTCTGGTTACTGACTTGATCGTCGAAGGACATTTCCGGTGAACAATTCCGGCCGAATGTACTTAACGATTTTGTTTTTGTTTTTTTTGTTTTTTGCAGTTCGAAAATCAATGGTCAAAACTTTCATCTTCTGAGCGGGAACTCAAGGAGAAGCCTTATAAATAACGGAGTCCTAAACTCAGCTTCAACAAATTGCAGGTTAAAAGATTAACCTTCTAACGTAATTTGTACTGTAATCCTCTAAACACAAAGAAGATTGGATTATCCGGAATTTTTACTTTCATGAAATTTGACTTTCCTTGTGGCCAACAACAAGAAATATTGCCAAAACTTCATTGAAAATTGATGATGGACCTCTTTTCCTTACTTACAATTTTTCAAAATAGTGAAAGATATAGTAAAACAGAGCAGGAAGGACTTTAACATAATATGCTTCTTTTTATACTATACGATGATAAGTTTTTCACTATACAAGCGAAAACTTCTTCATGAAGAAGAAGCCAATACTGGAATAGATCAAGAGTTTGAATTCCGTACCGCACCAGCTGGTACGTACTAGTATCGATCAAACCCGGTATCTTACACCTCCAATTTTGTCCCGACTCAAATTCCAGTTGGTATTGGCAATACCGGCCAATACCGATCAATACCAAACGGTACTAGTTAATACCTAACATTACCAGTCCACTTAGGTGCCAACTAGTGCCGGTCAATACCGGACTGAACTACTATTTTTCAAATTTCTTAAGCCCGAGCAGAGCAAACTGGTCAATAGAAGCCAATATTTTCTCACTCGTGAATCCGATTTTCGTGGATCCTATATCTATATGTAGTTCAATGCAATTTGGAGCTAATAGTCTTGAAGACTCGCAAAAACAACAAACGGAATGAATGATAGTGCACTTTTCACCCAAACGTAGCTTCAATAGGGCAAACTGGACAACGGATGCCAATATCTTCTCAAATGATCTTCTCATTCGAGAATCCAATTTTCGTGGTTCTTGTTTATATATGTATTTCAATGCAATATGTTATGCTACTCCCTCCGTCCCAATTTGTTGTGCTTATTTTGACTTTCACGTAATTTAAGAAAAGATCATAGTTAAATTGACTTTGTATCAATTTTACCATTTTACCCCTATGTAACTATGACTTTTTGTCAACTTTCTTATAATGTCATTAATTTGCTATATTTCCTTTCAAATCAAGTTCAAAATTTGAATGTGGGAGGGATAAATGAGGGGTAATATGGTACTATGGACATTATCAAAAAAAAAAAAAAATGGCACTACGGACATTTAAAATTGGAAGTTTTTGAAACAAGCTCTTCATTTTGGGACATCTTAAAAAAGAATAAGAGCACAACAAAGTAGGACGGAGGGAGTAATTGCTAAATTTTTTCTGAAGTAGAGAAATTACACTAATAACGATAAATTCAAAACTGTACTTGGTATCTCACCGGAACAGGTACACACCGTATGCACCGTATTAACAGGAAAATGAGTACTCTAGCCCTAGCCTATTCTGAACCTAGCAATAGACATTCAAAAAAATCCCATTTCTATACGTTATCCCTTTTCCTCTGTTTTTTGCATACGAACAATACATGGGATTGGGTACTATTGCTTTGTTTATAGTATCGCGAACACCGATTGTGAAAAAAGCATAGCAAAGCCCCTAACACTCTCAATCATATATTGCAGAACGTATGACCCGAAATAAGCGGATGAGAAAGTAAAGGGGCTGCATACCAGGACTTTGACAGGTCACGGGATCAGTACGATCGCGGCAATGGCAAGCAAACTGGCTCGAATTCGATCCACAAATCACACCTGAACCCTCACACCTTGCACACGAGGTTTCGATATTGGCATCATACACCACGTCAAACCCTCTGCGCAGCCCCTCTTCAAGCGCCAATGATTTTCCCAAAATTTCGGTCATAGTCTCCCGAAAAACTTGCACTTCAACGCTCTGGTTACACGATATCGTGGCGTACAAAGTATTTTCAAGCTCATTAAAAAGCGTCGTGTCTGCGTAGAACCCATGGCTCTCTACATCACCTATTTTGCACGTAAAATTCTCCGGAATGGTTCTCCCATCTCCTGACGTGCAATTGTAGAATAAAAGGAGGTCCCGGTTAATTGGCCCATCAGTGAACACGTTGTCGTCCAACGTGATATTTTGCAAGTCCCGAGTACAATGACTTTCCCAGAGGTCTGAGCTGGCAAGAGTAATTGTACGATTGGATTGATTGATTTTTTGCACGCGAAAGGCCCGGTTGTCAATTTCGATAGTTGAGTACTCGTTGTTTTGGCACATCAATTCGAAGGATGGGTGGCCGCAGTATTGGGGGCGATCGCCTCCCCAAAAAGGGTAGCTAACGTTTCGGATGGTTTGGCCGCAATTGAAGTTGCGAACGCAGTTGTAGTATGGCCCGTCCTCTTGGCTGTAACATGTTGGAAATGCGACAGAGATGAGGATTAGTAATATCGTGGTGGTGGTAGCGGTGACGGAAGATGGGGAATGCATCTCTAGAGATGGGGAGGTGGGAGGTCTGGTTTTGTTTGGTGAGGAATATTACATTTAGGATAATACGAATGATTTTCCAAGGGAGGAAGAGTAAAGTTACGACGAAAATGGGAGGAAAGTGATGGAAATAGACTGAGTCAAGTGGAATAAGATGACACTGTAAGCAAATAGGGAAAGTCTTGTGAAAGAGAAAGGTCTGCATGGGGCTGCTAATGTTATAGATGGACGATTATTTCAGTCGTTTTGGAAAATGCGGTTTGAAGTTTCATGTGCGGCCGTATGTACTTAAGAAATTTACACTCATGTCTTATAGAAGACAAAATTTTCAGTGCCGAGCGGGTACCACGTGATGCCCGCTAGGTGCATCCGGGTCGTCTATTTCGGTGTTGGACGGTTCGGATTTGGAAAGAGGAAAAGGAGAGAGAAAGAGGAGAGAGAGTGTGGAGGTGAGAGGAGAGAGTGTTTCAATTTGGGCTGTTCAATACACTTTTGGAGGGCTAGGTACAAAGAGATAGGTAGATACTGAGGGGATTTATCAAAATAAAATGAGGTTGTTTTGGGGTGTTTAATCAAAATCTTCGTTGTTCTTGATCTTGGGAAAGCTTCTAATTATAGATGCTCCTCCCCGGCAGATCCTTGTGCCATTCGGTGCCTAGCTCCTTCGCCCAATTTGCATTGAAGGAGTATTTTTATTTTCTATCACTAGTGTTGCTCTAATAAATGTGTTTATGGTGGTATGTGTGTGATCTTGTCGTACTGTATTGAAATTAAATTTATAAAAGCTAAGAATTAACCCTAATTAAGAAGAATAGTGCCTAAATCAAGTATCGATTCGCAGGGAGAATGAGGCTAAGTTACTATAAATTTGATTAATTAGCAAGGAAAAAAATTGATTGATTGGCTTGATTGTTTTAAGAAATTAATTAAACTAAAGAGCAACTTAATTAAAAGGTTTGGAAACGATGAAAGAAGGATTTAGGGTTTAGAATTCGCCCCAACCGCATAATCATGTATTGCATAGACCGGATTAACACTCAAATTGCAAATCACTATTGCTATGGCTTACAATCCTTATTGACATTGACTATCCAAAAACAACATACCTTTGCACCTATCGTTGGTGCGTGGGGATCCATCGGAGCAAAAGCACAAGTAGTCATCGTTCACTTTATTGTACCCACACCGCCCTGCCGACGCCTCGCACTCTCCGCACACCACCTCCTGCCGCCAATCGAGCACGAACCCGTCCCTCATGGCCCCGTCAAACCCCATCGTCTCGTCAATCTCGGAGTCCATCACCGTCACTACCACCTTCTCCTCGCAAAAAACGTACCAATTACCAAACTCCGCTGGCTCGGTCCCCCACACGAAAACATAGGACTCATTTCCACCGGACGATAAGCACGCTATGGGAACAGCCTCGATTCCCGAGCCGCGGCAATTATAGTAAAAACTAAGGTTCAGGTTTAGGCTGTTGTATGACAGGGGCAATGTTTGGAGTGTAACATTTCGACGCGCCCGGGGGCATGTTTGGCTGGAGACTTCTACGTCGACGAGGGTGAGGGTATAATCGGTATAACTTATGTTTTTCATGTAGAAGGATTCCCCATGGAGGTTAAATATGGTTTCTTGATAGGAGCAAGTGAGATTAAAGCCAGGGTAACCACAGTACTGATAGGCGGTTGCGTCGCTCTGTAGCCAGAAAGGGTAGTCGATTTTCACACCGCCGCACTGGTGGGAGGGACAGTTTGAGGCGAGCTCGTTGCCGTGGGAGGTCTTGGAGAAGAAGAAGAGGGAGGAGAGAGGAAGGAGGAGGAGGAAGAAGGTGAGAGGTTTAGGCATGGTGGAAAAATTGTTGTGTTTGTCAAACGTTAGACTCTGACGGGTGAACTAAACATATATATGGTCTTTGCTTTGTGTGTTTACAAAATTGTCCCTCCGTAAATTTTAGGCTTTAGGACTTTTGGAGAATAATGGGATATTTTCGGTAGTGAAAAATTTATAGATTTTTATTAGTGGTTGAGAAGTTGTTAGGTGTTTGCGATAGTGAATAAGTTGTTGATGAGTTTATGGATAGATTTACTGTAGCAAAAAGAGTTTTTGTTGACAACTTTTCTGTTAGTAAAAACGGGATAGTAAACTAATACTTGGAAACGTTAAATAAACATTTTTTTATTGAAACTAAATAGAGTCTTGACTCATTATTACATCATAACTTTTACAAGAGTATAACACGAAAGGGGTAATTAGGGTTCCTATCTACTGTTCCGACTGCTCTTCCATCCTAGCTAGCTCCTCGGCTCTGAAAGCCTCCAAGTTGTAGAGTTCACATGTTCATCTACAAGGTCTGACACATTATACCAGTGTCGTCATCAATATAATATGTTAGGTTCACCAAAAGGTAACACCATAAGCTATATGGCTCAATAGGATAATCCATACCCGCTAACTCTTAACTTACAAGCAAATGATCAAAAAATTCACTACAAGAAAAATTCAATTGGGTGACGAATGAAAATCGTCACAAATTGTATGTTTTTCGTCACAAATAATATAGGTGACGAAAAAAAATTTGTCGACTAAAGGTTGTCGAGAATTCCTACCTGGTGACGAAATCTATTTTTCGTCACCTATAGTGCATTTTGATGACGAAATATTTCATCACCAAAAAGTGAATTATTGGTGACGAAATTTTTTTCCTCGCTTATTGTGCTTTTGACAACGAAAAAATTCGTCACCGATGAGTCACATCGGTGACGAAAATTTTCGTCACCAACATAGGAAATCGGTGACGAAATTTTTCGTTGCAAAAGATGTTTTCATATGGAAAAAGATATCATTCTTTCTTACTCTTGCTGGGTTTTGAACCCTAGTCTCTTAAATTTTTTGCACAAGCTCCGACCAACTACACTACACACACTTTTCAATAAATATTTGAAATATCTAATATATATAACACATATGTTTAACATGAAAGTATATTTCGAATGTAATTTTGAACCTTTAAACATTAAAATTAGCAATTTTGATAAACATGAAAGTTGTAGGCAATTGAGTTATTGTTCAAACCCAATTTGAATTATCTCAATCGGAGATTTTAGTAAAGAATTATTTTAGAAATATATTTAGTGACAAAGCACAATTCATAAATTTCGTCACGAAAGGTACCCATTTGATGACGAAATATATTTTTTGTCACTAAAGTTAAGCATTTGGTGACGAAAAAAATATTTAGTTACTAAATTGCTCTCATTTGGCAATGAAATATGTAGGTGGACAAATTCAAGTAGTGCTCTGAACAGCACTGGAATGCAGCGGCTTCACGTGCCTCTTGAACGTAACTCTATTTTGTCAATGAAAACCTTGTCCTACAAAACAGATAAGGAGTGAGTGCACCTTTGCCTCTCGTGGCAAAGGCCCTCCGATGCCTTTGTTAGTATTTCGTACTAGCAATCAAACCCTAATTGTCAGTAGGAAAGCAATCAGAAAACAATGTATTGCGTACTTTTTGCCTCTAGGTTTATCTCATATTTATAGATTTGCATATGCTTGCTGGCCAAGCATCCGTGTTGCCCTAGGATTCCTAACTCGAATAGGAAACCCAGGATATCAAGGATTCTCGTTTCCTTTATCAGTTTATTTTCTTAATCCTTGTAGGACTCTTTCCATAACAAGCCAATCATCCCATACTCGTTAGGTATCTTTCTTAGATCCTATATTCTTGGGATCTCATCCTTTAACGGAATACCGGTGATTCTGGACCCTTCTAGAATGTTCCCTTCAATAGGACTTCTCTCTTTGTTCGGCCATCTCATGGCCGAACAGATGGCCTGGACCAGTTACTTCACATGTAACTGGTCCTTAAGAAACAATGGAGACCATATGCTCTCCTCATTGTTCGGCTCTTTGCCGAACAATGTATCTGAACAGTGGCATCACATGTCACTTTCCTTGTATTTGGTCCAATAACGTCTCGTGTTACTGTACCGAGAATCGTACAACCTCTCTGGTCCATTGACTTCTCATGTCGCTAGTTTACAGTGTGTTGACTTTTTACTTCACCGTGCTTGGGTTCTTCTTGGACTTGTTCGGAAATACCTCCCTACAAAATATATTTTTTGTCAATAAATGATTATCTTTGGCAACGAAAAATAATTTTGTCACCTTTTTTAAGCTTTCGTTGACGAAAAATGTATTTTGTCGCCAAATGGGTATCTTTGGTGATGAAAATATTTCTTCATGATCGAAAGTTGTCAAAACAGTGACGAATTTATTTTTTCGTCATCAAATATACTCATTTAGTGACGAAATTTAATTTCGTCACCACTTTTTCGTCACCAATTTTCATTTTTCTTGTAGTGATTAACGATTTCCACATAGTATATGCATATTTAACAAAACAATAACAATGACACATCCACATTCACTATTCAAACTTACGTTGGTGTCTATAATTTTTTGAGTTTCTCCTACACGACTTGTCGTAGACCGTATCACCATTTTTCATATCCCAAAAAATCAACATTTCCAAAATCGCTTTTACACACCCAATCTCAGTTCCGCCGCTCCGGGTTCCCGAGTATTCTCACTATGGTTTCGCCCCTCTGGGTTCCCATTGACACACAATCTGCATTGACTCCTCTCCACGGATAACCAAACTATACACCCAACCTTGGTTCTATCGCTTCGGGTTTCCGAGTATCCTTATAATGGTTTCGCCGCTTCGGGTTTCCATTGACACACACACACACACACACACCACACAACGAGCTATCACATCTAGCCACATTGTGGTTTTCAAACTATTTCTCTTTTTCAAAACACATCTTTTCATTTACCACACCCTAGGTGCCATGTTTCTATTTTCTTGATTTCTGTGTCTCGTTTTCATGCAAAGACTCCGCGGTAGAACTTTTCTCATATAAAATTATAAATCATTCATTGAAATTTTGAAACTAAATTAGCAAGATCATCCAATTTTATATTACTTTATCATGCTCATATTTACGGAATCATATTCCAACAATTACCACATTCTTAAAGCATAGTGTCACATGGACAGACACCTTTGAAGTGGAAACCACTTATGCTTTATCACACATTAAAACAAGAAATCCTAGTAAACATGTATACATACTCGTAACCATCTTAAGATCAAAATACGAATACTTTGCCATCAAGTTTATATTTCAAAAATTCGTTCTTTCTTCCTTTTAGGGAAGTTCAAAACAACATATATTTTTACGGAAAATAAAGTCTATATATTCAACATACTCTTGATACGCACACAAGATTGTAAGATCTTGGGTGCTCAAATCCTTCAATTTGCAACGTTTCTATGCTCATTTGATCGCTAAAGTCAAGTTTTGCACGTAAGGTGTTTTGCTGAGCCTTTCAAGTAAAACAAGCGATTAAGGCGATTCTGCGTGCCAAAGGATGTTTGGATAGTACATTGGTGTCCAACCACTCGAGTCCATAGAAGTGGTGCCGCCAAATCCTTGGACCCTGCGACAAAGTTTTATATGAAACTCAACCAATTCAGCAAGCTAGATCTTCAGTTCTGCAACAAAGTTATCGATTAATAGAGCAATGTTATCGATAACATTGCCCCAATCCTGTTCTATAAGTACTCTTGACCCTGAGTTATCGATTACTCTGTTCTAGTAACCGATACCTTTCCGCCATTTTAGTCCAGAATTTGTCCAGAAGCAAGGAGATCGATAACTCTTGTTCAATGTTATCGATAACATGGTTACCTTGGGTGCCTATTAGAGTAATGTTATCGATAACCTTTTGTCCCTGAAGATATTTTTCTTACTTTTTCTGACTTTCCACTTATGGAAACTTTCTTTTTATGGGTTACTTTTTGGGGTTTTTCCTGACTTTTGAGGAGAGAGAAAGTCCTTTGTGTATAAATAGGACCTCCCCTCTCCCTTTTTACTAGCTAGGTCTTTACACTTTTAGTTTTTACCCCATTAATATTTTTGGAGCTTTCTTAAGTTGTTTTCTTCAAGAACCACTTAAGGTATTGATCATTTCTTGTTTTCTTGTTCTTTAATGTTGTAGCTACTAGTTGGATCTTCATATAAATCAAGTTTATTTCCGTTTTTATCGGTTAAGCATGTGTTATCATTCCTTCCATGCTTTCTAGTCTTCTCAATATGTGTGAGTAGTCAATAAGGCTTGGCCACGGAGTGAATAACACCTTGTGACTTTGGTTAATCTTGCCTTTCTCAACTTAAGACTTGAGGTTTGGTTTGAAAATGTGAGTGGTTTGCCTTTTATGTAACAAAACTTGTTGATGTTAACCTCCGGTGATCATATGCTTGCACATATGGTTCCGTGAGCTATGTCTCGCCTCGTGTTTGCCAAAAGAACCGAAGAACTTGCTCGCTTTCCAAACCATGCTTCTAGTTCTTGACCTTGATATTTAGTTTGAATGCAAGTCTTGGCGTTGTTAATCTCCGGTGATCATGTGCTTGCTCACATGGTTCCGAGAGCGATGTCACGCCTTGTGTTTAGCTTGTTATTCAAACTCTATATCAAGTCAAACTATTTTCATAGCTAAATCTTCCGGTTGATAGCCTATGCCTTGCGATTCAACCGTGTTTTCGTTGATAATTGTTAGATGGCTTAAGTTACGGGTGTTAGTAACTCCATTGCCTTGCCGCCTTTAATTCTTAGTTAAAACTCATTTATAGTCTTTTCCATAAAAGTGTTTCTCCACCTTTCAAAAGAAAACCAAAAGTTGACCGTCTAAACGCCGCAAACCCTTACATCTAAAAATCCTAGCAAGCTATAAAGACCATCTCTGAGGGAACGATTCCGGACTTTCGGATATTATGCTGACAATGACCTAGCCCTACGCTCGGGGTAATTCAACCTATTTCGACGGTTAGGTTGGGACGAAGCACTCCCATTCCTTTTTAAAACTTTAGTAAAACCTTTTCAAATTATCATGTATTTCAATCACTCAAACATTATACACACTTTTATATATACTTAGAGTAAATGAGTAGAGGCATTCTACCGTTCTTCTTGGTGGTAGGGCGGCTACGATCAAGTAAGTTGGCGATTGAATGGAGTAACTTCTTACGAAAAGCTTCGGTAGCTTCGAAAGAGAAAAGGTTTCTCTCGAAACTAGTTGTTTACTAAACTACTAAACTTTTGGATCGAAAGGGTGGTCAAGTGGCGGTCTTGGATGAGTTTCTTGAAGAACTTCAAGAAAAACTCAAGAACAAGGAGAACAAAGAACAAACTCAAGAATTCTAGAGAGAGAAGTTGAAAGGTTTCAAGGTGTGAGTTGAATGGCAAGTGAGGGGTCCTATTTATAGCAAAATTTTGGCTTCCCCTCTCTCCCCTCTCCCCTCCTTGCCCCCCCCCCCCTCTCTTTTTCTCTCATTTTTTTGCTCCATGGTCTTGTCCAATCAAGCCTTTTAAGCATGCCATGACTTGTAAATCCAATTTAGGTTCAAAGTCTAGGTTATCATGAAGGGTTTTGGCCTTGTCTTGTCCTAGGAGGGTTTACTTGCAAGGAAGAAGAAATGATTGGCTAGGTTTATGTTTAAAGAAGCCTAGAAATGGGTTGTCAAATTGTACTTAGATATAGTGTGATGTTGGCTAAAAGAAGATAGCTTGCTAGAGTGTAAAAAACACATGCACACACCTCACTCCTCTCTCTCACTCTCAGCCTTTCTCGCGCTCTCTCTCTCTCTCCCTCTCTCTCTCTCTCTCTAGTACCCTGTGTGTGTATATATATATATCTAGAAAAGTAAGCCTTATTAGGTTCAAGGCTATTAGTCTAAGGTTTGCATGCATGGTAAGGCTACGTTTGCTTCTTTTGGAAGCAAAATGATTACTTCTAATGGTCTAATGGTTCTATTAGGGTTGGAGGGGTTCACAAGGCTCAAAGATTGTCAAAATGGTTCATCTAAGATTAGGGAAATGTAATTAGGTGAGGTGGTAGTTAGGTTTCTCTAACTAATTGATTGAAAGCTAATTCTACTTGCTAAGTAGGATTTCTAACTAAGAAATACAATTTTTTCAGAATTAGTTTATTCACTAGGAAAATATACAAGTCCTTTTTCAAGCATATTTGCCTTTGAAAAATGACTAAACTGTCCGGGACTAAAATATATAATTTTATAAATCTCAAATCTAATTATGACGGATTATTAGAATTTAAAAAGAAATTTTAAAAGCAAATTCTAGGTAGTTAAAATAAAATTTAAATATTTAACGAAATTTTTATTTACCAAAAAATCAGGGTCGTTACAAATTGTGTGCACTTGGCATCTTGAGTCATCAAAACAAAATTGTGTGCACTTGGCATAATTCTTTATGACTGATGCAAGTAGCTGTACAGTACAATGAATTTTTTCACTATGTTTATATAGGGGTGAGAAGAACACTGTGAAACCGGTTTGGTCCCAATTTTAAAAAATTAATAATTTGGTTCAATCGTTTGGTCTATGAATATATGTCAACGATTTTGGTTCTAATTCGATCCGAACCGTTTATAAACTAATAAATATCTATACGTATTAGATACATTTGTAATATATAGATGCACCAAATAGACATAAGCTACATAATCATATAATTTAATTTAGATACACCAAATTATCATACGTTAAGCTGTAGTCAATTAATTTTCTAATCAAATACTCCATTCCACCACCCTATCCTTCACTATCGAGACGAATTTTTCTGATTTTTTTACATATGATGAAAATAACCTAATCCTACTATTATAGAAATCTAACGTAAATAAACTTAAATTGCAGCAATCTCTTTCTTGCCCATCCAACGATAAGCACTTTTCGCTAGACATTATCTTCTCTTTCAATAGTTCTTTCATTGCTATATTGTATGTATACAAATAGAATTGGTTTCAATATAAGCTTTGGTTTAATTTATCTCCTCAATTTTAATTACTTACATAGATTATGAAGATGATATCTCAGTTTCAAGCGAATTGTGATTCAAAATTGAAACCAAACTGCATTTTACTGGTTTGGATTGGTTTGGTTAATTCGATATATGAGTTTTATGGATTGTTTGTTTCTCCAAATGGTAATCCGTTGGGATTGGTTTGATTTTTGATTTACTCTAAAACCGAATCAATCCAGTTCATACTCATCCCTAATTTTATACACCTACATTCTTAGTTTCTTGTTCACATAAATTTATGACTTTGTTTCCTGTTACACACATAGAAAGTATTTCCTACTCCCTCCGTCCCATAATGTTTGTTCGGTCCGCAAAACGAGGATGTAAAAATAATATAATTTTGTAAGGAAAAATTAAATTTTTTTCAACAATTCACTAGATATTGATGAGTTCTTTTGATTTATGAAAAAAATTTGAATTTTTTCTTGAAAGAAATGCAATATTTTTGAGTCCTCGTTTTGTGGACCGGATAAACAATTTGGGATGGAGGGAGTATATAATTACCAAAGTAATTAACGAATAAAAAAAGAGTGACAATACCAAAAATATGAAGAGAATAATAATTCAATTAGAAAAATCTTGGGAAACAAAGGTATTACATTACCTCTAATGCATTTGGACAAGGGCCTCTTAGCGATGGGCCCAGGGATGCCCTAGGGAGTAAGTGCAGAGCGGTCGATTCGGCCGTTCATTTCGGTACAAACAGCTCGAATCGTATTTCAAGTTAGAAAACCTACACATTCTTTGAACAAAATGTGGGGCCATTCAGAAAAGAACGAGTCATTAACTGAGAGTAGCTGGCTACCAAACAAAGTTGGACTGTTGTGTAAAGTCAAGTTTCTTTAGTACGAGAATTGATACAAAGAAAAAAGTGAGGTAATGTCCTTTGAATTCATCTGGATGCTTTCGTAAGAGAGAAAGAAACCACGCGGCTACTTGTTGACCCCGTCCTCTGATAAAACTAATTGGCGTTCCGGATTATTTTATGGAACAGCGTCCTCTGCAATCTAGGTCGATTCTGGGCATTTCACGGGTCCATTTTAATGATTGAGATCGTTAATAATTTAGACCTCGTCGAGAACATTAGGCATGCCAAAATTCATGTTAATCAGATATTGTGTAATCTAGTTTCGAATTACATTTGTCTTGGCGGACATTGGTTTTTATCTATTGTTGTGATATTTTTTCTTGACATAAATGTAATTCGAAACTAGATTAAACGATATCCGATTAACATGAATTTTGACTGTGCCTAATGTTATTTACGAGGTTTAAATTTTGAACACTCCCGATCATCAGAACGGATTCGGAAAGGGTTCGAAAATGGCCTGGATAGGATCGTTCAGCTCCTTTAAAGGACTAGAGACGATCATTTTCCTTATATTTTTCCCCGGAAAAAGTCTTGTATTCTTTAACATAACTACCATGTGGATAAAAATAAATTAGGGAGAATGATTTGTCTTTTAACATAAAAACCAAATAAGTCCACAAATACCCAAAAAACAAAAATACCAAAACAAATTTAGGGAGAATGCACGCTAAGGACTTCGGACTTCATGTTTGGATAACTTTATATTGGAAAGTTCAGAATTTTTTCAATGGGAAAAATTCAAGAACTTCATTAAAAGCGCAGTTCACATTTTTTTTCGATAACTTAGGTGTGTGGACTTACGTGTCCTGGCCTTAAACTAATCGTAAGAAACCAATATAGTCCACTAAGGGGATCCTAATAAAAGCTAGAGTTTACATAACGTTATGAGAATAATAGAAACAAATTATAGGATGGTGAAGTATGTTATTTTCCGGTTGACGGCATTGTCGTCGTTGCCGTCGAATTGATTCTGTGGTGGCGGGGCATAGATCGTGATCGAACACGGAGGCAACCACTCTTTGATCGATCTGAAAATTCTTGACATCATCTCCATTTTGCAACCACTCATTTGGCTTCAAAGACTACACGAATTACTCGAAATGTTGCAGAAATATTACTACATGGTAGATTATGGAAATTGTAACCATTCTTTTGGCTTCAATTTTTATGGTCAATTTGTGCAAATTTAACATGATCGATTTGTGAAAATTAATCATGATAAATTCCTTTTAAGCTTTTCCAGATAAATATATTTTTCCCTCTTCCTGGACCATCCAAGCCCCACAAAAGGTTCTAAAAGCGTATCCATATTGGCTCAAAGTTTTTTTTTTATGCCGTTTGGATGACCACACATTTGAAATTAATGCATGTATGAACAACACACACCTTCACTTCATTGCATGCATTCTATCCCACATTTTAGCAAATTTTATCACTTTTCTTAGATTCTTGATCCTCTTGTGAAATTGTAAATTCAATTGATTCTGGAACATTCCATGCATATCTCTCGGTTGAGCCTGGAACTGTTCTTGAGCTAATATGGCTCCTTCTTGTAATCTCTAACGAGATTTTCAAGAATCTTCATCTCGAAAATGATCAAGACTACGTACTGTTCTTAGGAAGTGTGTCCCGATGACCTATTTGCATTTTTCCTTTGCATTTTCATCTGTACGTGGTCAACAACATTCACTATTGAAGGAAGACGAGTTGTTCTGTTGGGATTTTTTCCCCTAACTCAATCACATCCGCAAACAGAAGCATAATCGAAAAATTACTACGCACAATAACAAGGCACAAAAACAACAAATATACGTGGTTCTTCAAACTAGGGTACGTCCACGGAAAAGATAAAATAATTTCCACTATTACCAAAGTTTATAAAAGGGTTTACAAAGAGATCCAACGATCTCACCACAAACACCCTATCCAACAAACTATAATCAAAGTGGAAAGATCTTAATTACCCAAAAACTCTCCAACACAGTTGAAACAGAGGGCACCAACCGGATCAAATCAGCCCACAAAAATTCATCCACAAACTGCCACAAATGGCTTCAGGAGAGAGGGGAAATAGCTAGCTGCCCTTTTTGTTCCTTGACCACCGAAAAACCCAAGCACACACAGGAGCACTTTCTATTTCTCTTTTCCAGGTGAACAATGAATCACACACAGCACCAAAACCCTTTTCTCTCTTCCGTTCTTCCGCTCTCTCTCTGCTCTCTCCACCAGAAGCGCGCACACAGTGCACTAACCCTTAATTTCTTTTATTTCTTCTAACAGGTTTTGGAACTCTCTCTCAAGCAAACAAAAAACATTTTTGTTCCCAATAAAAAGCCGGGAGGCTTAATTATTCATCCTAGAAGCCTAACAGAGTTAAGATTTCGTCCTCCTGTTTTGAACTAATTATGATTTCATCCTCGTACTAGTTTTTATCCCATTATTGCCCTTTTGTTGTTGTTGTTGTTATATATATAGTGTTGAAATTAGGGATGAAATCTTAATCCCTTTCGTCCTCGTGAGATTATCACGATTTCCGTCCCACGATTTACGTTCAATTCCGAAAAATTTGGATCCCAAGATTATCAACCCAACAAATCCCATAAATTTTGGGAAAAGCATTAAACAACATCCCCCACCCCCCAAATCTCATTTTCATATTTGCAGATTTTGGAGAGAGCGGCCTCTCCGACCGCTGCGCTCCTTGGCACCGTCGATCGCCACCGTCGTGTGCTTCCGCTTGAGCACGAAGTTCCAGTGATTCTTGATCACGTTGTTCGACAGGCCGTTGTGGAACCTGGCGATGGTGGCCCACTTGTTGCTGAACCAGGAATGGATCGGTGCTTCACCTCCTCCACCATGATGGGTTTGCCAAGATTGAACTCAACGGCGATGTCAAACGTCCGAATCACAGATTTATCGGGTTCCCTATTTTTTCGTGTTGTACTGGTACATTTGTTAATGGGATTTCTTCTACCATGGATGCCGCCAATGATGTGTTTCGAAGAGTTCACAGAGGTTGGTTTCTATTGTTGTAAATCTATAACAACACTAATTTCATTTTGGGTATTTGTTCGAACAGTTGAATAGGGGATTTGAGTAGCCATTATTTTCTCATCCATCTTCTAGCGCTTCTATTTTTATTTTTTTTGATCTGCCTTCTAGCCCTTCTATTGATCGTAATATTTGACAATCAAAAGTGGATTTGACCAAAGACAATACCCCGTGATGGGTTTCTGATAGTCAGAGGAGCAACAAGGGAGATGGATTTTTTTGGACGTTGGGTTTCTATCGGTATATGGATCGTCATGAAATGTTGAAATCGACATGGTAATTTGACCATGAATTGTTGATCACGATAACCTATTTTGATGGTAATTTAACCATATTTGAACCGTTTACCATGAAATATTGTTCGAATCATGGGATATTTATCGTGTTCACGTTGTAATCACCATGGTAATTTAACCATGTAATGTCATGGTAATTTAACTATTTAACCATGTAACGGTTTGAGTATGTCATCTTATTTCTTTTTTTTTTTTTATGGTAATTTAGCCATGTTCCGTGTAATAAGATCAATGAAAAATATGATTTTTTGTTGTCCGGTTGGCCAACTCGAAGAATGAAGAAAAAATGTAAAGATGTGGTCAACTTATCATGCAAAGATGGTCATTGCAGAAAAAGGATGGAGAAGCACCAAGACGAATGTAAAAATTTTAAAATGCAAAAAGACGGTTTATCAAGAAGGAAGTAGAAATCATTGGGATTTGGTGATCTACACATTCAAAAATTTGAAATCATCCTATTGTTTCTCACTTAATTGGAGGATTGTGATATGAAACCGAATCCCTTTAATTTAGGAGTCAAGAAGATTTATCTAGGACTGTGGTATTCATTTGAATCCCTTTAATTTAGGAATCAAACAAGCAAAGGGGTAACAAGGGTATTTCACACATTAAGAGGTTGAAAACATAAGCATGAAAAAAGGGTGGAATGAATTCTTACATGACATGGATAAAGAGAATGGATATTTAAATATTCCTAAAAAGCCAAGTAATGTTGGGCTTCCAAAAACAAAACACTTGGGCCAAAATATTGGGCCTATTTTCATGGGCGAAAACCCAACATGTTCTTCCATGCCCCCGAGTGCTATGGGGCATGGATCGATGCCCTTGTAAATATGGACTTTTAAATTGAAAAATGAGTAAATCTCAGCCATTGAATCAAAAGCATATGCACCCACAAAAACGAGATGGTTTAATGATTTTTTTGGAAAAAAAATGCAATTCTACTTACTACACAAATGGGATTTACATACAATTTACTATAATCACACTTACCACAAAGTATGACCACACTTACCATAATATATATGGTCACACTTACCACAGTGTATGACTACACTTAATATGAGAAGTATTCAACCAATAGTTGAGATTAAAAAATGAAGGATCTAACGGTTGAGGGTAAATAGGGGCATGGATGCCCCCAAAACCGGATAGGAACATCATAGCTGGATCCAAGGAAGACCCGTGTAATAGGGGGAAAAAAGTATTAATTCATGTCAAAATTTGTTACTGCAACCACACGCAGAAAGTGTTCAATACCTAATTTCATTAACTGAAGGGGTATCAGATGATATATAAACAAACATCTATGATACATGAAAACCAAATTTTAGAAGTAAATTATCAGGTATGGGTACATGAATCATGTGCAGTTGCAGATATAAATTGCCAATGTCATATGCCATATAGTATCATCACAAAAAATGTATGCAAACATTAACTGACTTTTGGGCTAAAAAAGCTTCACACTTTTTGGATTAACTAATCGAAGCACTGTTGATTTGACAACACGAGGAAAATCCTTTGGAATTAAGCTCCGCATTTTGTCATGATGTGAGTGGAGAGGAAGAATCCACCGGTGCTATTGGGGGAGAAGACAAGAAAGGCTTAGGTGGGATTTGCAAAGACTCCGGGCTCCCTTCTAACATCTCCACCACTTGACTCATCGATGGTCGGTGTGAAGGATCAGTTTGTATGCACCACAGTCCAACTATTATCAGCTTCCTTGAACTGACATTTGCCTCGTCATCCATGATTCCAGGCAATCTGAGTTCTTCATCTAGCTCAAGACGCTTGTATATCCAATGTGGAAAGTGTATTTCATTCGTATGATCAACCTCGACACTAATGTTCATTGTTGCTCCAACCATTTCTAGAACCATCATTCCATAGCTATACACATCAGACTTGTGTGAAATCCCACCAAAATTTCTACTAAATACTTCTGGGGCAATGTAGCCTACCGTTCCTCTAGCACCCGACAATGATATGATACTCTCTTTTTGTGGGCACAGTTTAGCAAGGCCAAAATCAGATATCTTTGGGCAAAAGTCCTCATTCAGAAGAATATTGTGAGGTTTTATGTCAAAATGCAAAATTCGTGTGTTGCAACCTCTGTGTAAGTACTCCAACCCTCGGGCAATACCAACCGCAATTCGGTACAATGCTTCCCAACCCAACTTGGTACAATGTGTCAAGGAACCACCATCATTAATGAATTTGTCAAGAGATCCATTAGGCATGAACTCATATATGAGAACTCTATGGGAACCCTCGAAACAGAACCCAAGAAGAGTCACAATATGAACATGACAAGTTCTACTAATGGTTGCGACCTCATTAATGAACTCATCTCCATTGCCTTTCAACCCTTTCAGAACCTTCACCGCCACGAGGCATCCGTTTTCTAACTTTCCTTTGAAGACACAAGCAAAGCCTCCCTGACCTAGTTTAGTTCCGAAGGAATTGGTAATTTTCTTAATGTCGGAATAAGTGTATCTTTTTAGAGGAAGAGGCCCACAATTCTCTAGAAATGCCTCAATGTTTCGGTAGTTCTCTGTCTTAGTTTTCCAAACGAATGCATATTCACTTCGTTTGAGTTTCTTGATGATAATGCAGAACAATATAATCACCATAATCCCAGCAGCAGGAACAACTGAAGCACAATTCAAAATTAAACAATAAGGTATGAATAATAGTTCTACATTAATTATCTCCCTAATACTTAAAAATATCTAGCTAGAGAAGTATAATGGGAAGAGGAAAACAAAATATCTCTGTTGATCATTTGAATGAAAAACTTGAGCTAATGACGCACATGAACAATACCTGTTCCGAGAGTCAATGCTTTATTAAAGTTACTTCTTCCTGTAAAAATTGTTAAAGAGAGACAACAACAAAAAATAGGTTAGATGAGTTTAGAAAGAAAGGTGCATGAACAAGGCTATAAAATAATTTTACTTTGCACATTCTGAATCTGAATGCATGAACAAGAATTAATTAATATACCCAGATATGCTAGTACCTCCTCTCTTGTTTAAGCATCAGAACTCCCCAAAGTCACGCGGGCATTGGCCTAATGGCCCTAATCTAACTATGCAGAATATTTCAGTACTATAACAACACAGACTACAACGTTGAACTCTAACACAATCTCTCTACACTCTCTCTTACAGAAACCCATGGTTTATAAAGATCAACCAATTACCCACCATAGTTGTTTTAATTTTATGTTTGACATACTAGTTGATCTGGATAAATTGTTGCTACAAGGAGAAGTAGGACCTCCGGAAGTCGACAGAAAACAGATTCCTATGGGGATGATATCATGTGTCAGAAGTGTTAGGATCGACACACACACGCACACGATTTATGAGTATAAACAGCAAAGAATCAACATAGAGATATACGTGGTTCCCTAAAATCAGGTACGTCCACGGGAGCGAGAGTGGCTGCTGTTCTTTATTATCACAATATGAATTGAGGTTTACAACATAGAGTATTTATACCGACTCTATTCTAACCCTAATATGGTATTTGGTCTGTATCTCAAAAATACCCCTGTACGAACCGTACCGTACCGCGGGGGGCAACGTCCCCCGCACCCCCCAATTACGGAACACCTGGGCCTTCGGCCCAGTCTACTTTCACTAGATCATCAGCAGTGGGCCAAATGCCATCGCTCCACTCCATTCGTTGCACTTTGCTCCATTCGTTCCGTTCCGTTCCAGCATCTAGCATTTTTTTTAGAAATCCTTAGTATCTCATCATACTTAACATATGAGTCATAGTTCTAACAAGAAGTTCCCGAAAGGTCTTCCTTTTGTTGGAGTTGTAAACTTAAATTGTGGAGACAAAGGAGCAAAGAGGGAGATGGGAGAAATGGGGAGTGGTGTGTGTGTCCGACAATTGAATGTATAGGTTCGGGTTTGAGATCTAAGTATGCGGCTGAGTTTAATTAGTGTATTCTGTAAGTACGTGTTTTGTGTATTGTCAGTGTGCCTAATGTAGTTAAAGTAGGTGGCTGATAATGCTACGACAACTTTTTTTAAAGCCACGACTGTTCATGTTTTCTGACAACATTATCCCTTTGACATTTGTTCCATTAATTATCTTCTTTTCACCGCTATATTTCTCACCACTTCCTCTCTCTTTATCGCCGACCGGCCACTTTCTCTCTTTAACCCCGTTTATCGGAGGCCACTGATCCAAGGTGAGGATTCAAGATGTTCTCTTTCATCAGTTTCGGGACTGACGTTTCCGTAGAAAATACAAATCATAGCCTTGGTAATCCTTGAGTCAGAATAGATGAAACAAATTAAATGGAACGATAATCTTTGAATCAAGCAATACCTCAATCAATTTATTGTACTTAATCTCAAAAGAATCACAAAGGCTTGGTTTGTAAAATGAACGTAATTGAAGATATGGGATTCAGAGAAAAATTTCAGAAATGGGTTTGCTTTTACTCTCGTCTTCATCCTCTCCGCAATGAAGAATCGGTTTAGATTTGGAGAAAAAGAGAACACATGTTAATTTCACTCCATACTGGGGAGAGATGATCAGCGAAAATGGACAGAACATGGTGTGAAGGAGTGGATCGATCATCAATAAAGACGGCTAAAGACAATCGGAGAAGAGACAGAGGAGATGGAATTGGGTTTCTTGCCGATAAGTTGAAGAGAGAGAGAGACGGAGAGAGGGGTAAAGTTGTAAAGAACAGTCTATTAGTCGTGGCATTAAAAAAATGGCTCGTGGCATGAACGGTACCCTTAAAGTAAACCAATTATTTCACTTTTTAGGCTACTTTAGTAGTCATATGTTTATTTTTTATTTATGAAAGAAATTAAAAAATAAAAATATAAAATAACGATTTTTTATCAAATTAAACCAAAATTATTAAAATTATAAGTATTTATACATGAATAATTATCGAAAATATTTAAAATCAGGTATATAAAAAATAAAAATTTTAAAACTCGAGGTCGGGCTCCCCGACCCCAACATAGCTCCACCCGTGTTAACCACAGGTGTTGGCAAAAAATTTGGAAGGTTAGGGTGTTGTTCATTTGTATACCCTCCCCCGTTCGTACGAAAAAATTTCCCACCATCGTGAAACCAAACTTGTAATGTGCCTGACAGGAATAGTTTTTCAACTGCTTGCACTAATATGTCGTCCAAATTAAAGCAAGTCAAGTTTTAGCATTTCTTCGGGAACTTTAGTTCTCCGAACTAATCACCACTCTAGTTAGTGGTTCCGACTAGTAGTCCTTTGGCGAATGAAGTTTCTTGCGGTGGTATCGCTACATTCTAGTCTATATATGGACGGCATGGTTTTTAAATAGCAGTATGAGAAGATTAAGAAGTGTCCGGACTGGTGTAGCAGTATGGGGAGTTTCGTGTACGCCGATCTTGGAAAAATCGTGGCTAATCACCTAAGAGCATCAACACCAAATGAGGTATATGTATAAAATTAGTTAAAGTAGAGAAATAAAATCCAAAAACACTACTGCAGCAGATTAGCAAAACAGAAAATGTAACATTTCCATGGATGGATAGCTAAAAATAGCTACGCACTATTCACCAGGATCTGCCTTTTTATTATTTTCCGAACAACTCTGTCTCACCCTCTCTCTTCCCATTTGTACTTTTAATTGTAATAAAGAAGAAGAAAAGAAAAAAGGGAAATAAAAGTAATAATATTTTAATAAAAAATAGGTAAAATAGATAGTATTGGTGTGGTGTTGAAAAAGATGTAAATAGATAAAATGAAAAAATTACACTGTTCACTAACATTTTTACACGACAACTGGTAAACTTGCTCTAAGGCTCCGTTTGTTAGGGCGTAAAATATTTTTCGGTAAAATATTTTACCTATTTTTCGGTGTTTGGTTGTATAAAATATTTGGTTGTATAAAATATTTTTCATCAATTGGATGAAAAATAACTTATCCTTAAATTTTCTGTAAGTTATTTTCCGAAATGAATCCGCTGCCTTCTATTGCAATTCTCACTGCTCGGTTTCCTCGATTGTCAGTTGTAGCAGGCTGAAATAACGGCTCGGACGAGGGCACATGGAGGTGCCAGTTCACCCTATAAATGGTTATGAAACCTTGGCCTGATGGAAGGGTGACATCAAGCGACGCGTGACAAGCATATGTACAATCTTAAAGGCCAAGCTAAGGAGAGGGGTGCCCTATAAATACCCCATTATGCCAACCCTAGATAGGTACATGCTTTTACACTTTAAAACCTTAGTTCATGGCTTGTATCTCTGAGCAACTATACTCATCCTTGCACCGGAGGGCCATTCCAAAGATCCTCCAGTGTGGTCTTTTAGTCGTGTTTCCTTGTGCAGGCTAGGTAGAAGTCACGAGCCATTCTTGAACCACAGTCAAGGAAAGAGTGAACCAGATTCATTAGAGCCCCACAATTTGGTGAACTCGACGTGAATCCTCTTTCTAGATCCACGGCGGCTCCTCCTTCGTTCTTTGAATCACTCATTCCTGCAACCCCCTTTCTCTCAAATTGCCGCTTGAAAAAATGGGCAGCCCACCACCTCCCTTTCAATCCTTAAATCTCTCCTCACAAATTCTCTCCGAAATCGGTGTCAACACCACCTCTCCCTTTCACCCTCCCGGATTCACTCCACTTGGCCCCAACGTCTTCGTTCAGCGACTGGCGGGCATGGGTGAAGACGCTCTGGCTTATGTTCAAATGCTGGAGCAGCAACAGGAACAGACAAACGCTGATATCGATATCCTCAAAATGGAAATTGCCAGAATGAAGGCAAGAGATCATCTGGCGACCTTCCATTCTGACTTTCAAGGAAGGTGCCGATGAAGAAATAGGCAACCGGTCACCCCTAACTGGAAATGGGGATCCACGTCGTATCTCTGTCCACGATTGGCTAGACCCACCACTGACGAACAATCGAGCCGGGGACAGCGCTCGCTTTAGGCAGCAACATTCTTGGGTCCATCAACATCTCGGCAGTGGTGCGGGCGGCGGGGGAGGAAGACGCGAAGGCAGTTTTACTCGGGCTTGTCGGCTGGAGACGAGTACTCGCAGGGTTCGCAAATTATGACACCGTGGAGCTGCACGATAACCACCAGGCTATAATCCCTTACGAGATAGGAGGGCGTAAGAGCCGAAAGTCCCCTACGGCACGGCAAAGATCTTGAAGGATGGCAACCTGAGCTTTGAGGACATGCCTCGCGAAAATGCCAATCTCGGACGCACAACTGACTCAAGAAACGGCGTAGATCCCTAGGGAAAGAAGCGTTAGCGTGGTCGTTTGGCACGGTGATCAACCAAGCCATTGTAGAGTCTATCGAATAGAGAACCTTCCCGAAGAGGATCAGTAGAAAGTGCTTACCGGAAAAAGGGAGAGGACATATCAGCGACAACACGAAAAGGTGACCGACAAAGAGAAGGACTACTGGACCTCGAAAAGGTCTCGGGGTGATCGAGATGGGCTCCCCCCAGATCGACCAACGAATACCAACTCAAGAAGCTCACTAAGTCCCCATTCTTGGCCAAAATCCAAGCCACCCTACCACAGCCTGGTGTACACCTCCTGAAGTTCTAAAAGCTCGATCCTAGCACAACAGAGGCCTACACTCACCTCATCAGTTATCGTAACACTATTTCTTGCATGATTGATGATGACACTATCATGTGTAAGGCATTCTCTTCTAGCCTTAGGCGCCTCGGTTTGCTATGGTTTAACCAGTTGGAAGCGAGATTAATTCATAGTTTTAAGGAACTCGAAAGAGCCTTTAACTACCGTTTTATCAAAAGCAACAAGCAAGCGAAAGAAGAAGACGCTTTAGCCCAGATGAAGAAAAGGCTCGGCGAGACACTTTGAAAGTACGTCAAGCGTTACTTGCAGCTATTTAATGAGATACCTGGCGTCGACCAATATTGGGCGGCGAGAAATTTTAAGAACGGACTGGAGATGAGCAGCAAGATTCTTGACAAACTGGCAATTCAGGCCCATCATGGGATGAATGAGCTCATGATGACGGTTAAGCAATTCTATTCCTACGAAGAGTTCCTAGCCGAGCAAGAACTTCAAGAAGGACAACCTTTTGCCGTCCCCCAAAGCCTCCATGTTATTACTCCTCAAATCGTGACTCAAAAACCTATGATACCAACCTAGCCAAAGAAACAGGTGAATACCGTGAATATGGAAAACAAGAAAGCACCAAAGGCTCATGATTACTTCGCCGAGATAACAGTCTTTAAGGAGCCAATCTACTTCCTCCTCAGGACCTTAGAGTGAGAACCATTCTTCGTTTGGCCAAACCCGCCAAAGCTCAACACAGAGGCGGGGAACAAATAAAGTAGGAAACGGTGCTTATACCACAACGAGCTTGGTCACTACACCATGGCATGTGTAAGGACCCGTAATTTCAAAAAATATTTAGAGGTTCATTAATATTAGAAATCGAAGGAAAATATGAATTTGGTAAGTTTAATTGATTTGGGGTTTGAATGATAGAATTACAATTAGAGGGAGTGCAAGTGTATTTTGTGTATATGCTAGTATATAAGGGGTGTGTTTATTGTAGGAGATTAAGGGCCCATTCCCGAACTCCAAATAAGTACTTATTTTTTAAGAAATCAATTTCAAGCTCAAAAATAATTATTTACGCAAATAATTTTTCAAGCAATATGGATCTTGTTTGAAAGATCTTGATGAGATCTTTTATACGGTGTAGAAAAAATTAAAAAATTATTTTTCATTTACATTATTTTTGAGTTTGAAAATGTGAAATAAGTACTTATTTTTTTAAGAAGGTGTTCTGAAATAGGGCCTAAAAATCTCCCATCTCACTCTCTCTCATCTCTTCCGATCTTCCTCTCTTTCGGCTCTCCACTCTCTCTCTCCCTCTTGCTCCCAACCAAAACCCACTCAAACCAACCTCCATTCCACCTTCCTTACGCGTTATTGAGCTTGTAGCTTGTCCGATTCGGCTAGGAGAGGGCATTGCGGGTGTATTTCAAAATTTGAGTTCAAGGGTTTGCATGGCCTGATCTCTTTGCGTGTTTGCTCTCCGACTTCGAGGTAGGGATTCTTGCTTTTTCTATATGCCTATGAGTTGAATTTGTGCTTTGATCGTACTTGAAATTGTTGGTTTGATTGTTGAGAATAGTTTCAAAAATCTGTAAAAAATCTGCTTGAACTGAGCTGGTATCAATACCATTTGGCATTGGTATCGATACCTTTGTGTTCCAAAACCCAAAAAATCACTTGTTATCGATACCATTTGTCCTAGGTATCAATACCCTTGCGTCTGGGATGCTTCTTGGTCAATACCATTTGTCCTAGGTATCGATACCCTTGCGTCTGGGATGCTTCTTGGTCAAATTGTATCGATACCATTTTGCTAGGTATCGATACCTTTGGCTTACTTAGGGGCAGTTTTTCAACTTTGTTCTAAACTTCACCGTTTTGATTCCCAATCATTTCTAACACTTCTAAAGCACCTTTGAACCCTCTCTAAGCATGGTTACTCGTCCTCTAATGACTCATTGCTCGTACTCCAATGATTCGTTGATCATCTCCCATTCCTTAGTCCTCTTTTTAAGAAAGAAGAGTGTATGATTAAGTAAATGTGGTACTCGTATAGTATTGGTGCATTGGGTTGGTCGGAGTAGATATTGTGACATGCCTGATGAACGATATTGACTTATTAAGTGCTCTAGCACGACTTGGTGTTTAGTAGGAAGAAAATGTACTATAGAGTGTATGAGGCGTACCATCGATTATAAGGATCATTATGGGGAACGTACGGGGTGGATGTGAGTGTGTCTAGTGGTCCAAATGATGTTAAGATGATATAATAACTTGTGTCCTCATGACTCATCGAATCTTTCAATTCTTTTGATACTCGCCTTATGAGGTTCAAGCGTAGTAACAAATGGATAGAGTATTGTAAAAATTATATATATGGGCTTAGTACGTTATGTAGGATGCGGATTTGTAAACTAATGAAAAGGCATGAACATGCACATTTGTGGAGTTATGTAAGGTTTGATTAAAGTTTTGTGGTACAACCGATAGATTGATGATAAAGTTGATTATGAAATGATGACGATTATGAAAAGTGTGAAAGGTGACCCAAGTGGTCGTTATTGAGGGAATAGACTCGGGGTGACCCTGCGCTTGAGGAAAATAGACCCGAGGTGACCCATGTGATTACTATTATTGAGGGAATAGACTCGAGGTGACCCTGTGCTCGAGGGAAATAGACCCGAGGTGACCCATGTGATTACTATTATTGAGGGAATAGACTCGGGGTGACCCTGCGCTCGAGGGAAATAGACCCGAGGTGACCCAAGCTATTTTTATTATTGAGGAAATAGACTCGGGGTGACCCTACGCTTGAGGGAAATAGACCCGAGATGACCCTAGTGATTATTAATGGGAAATATCTGATTAAAAGGAAAGATTTTGTAATGAAGAGATTTGATGATGATGATTGTAGACACGAGAAAGATTGTAGTATCGTACGAAGAATAATAAAATGATTTAGAATTGGTTATAGACTAAGGTGGATTGACGTGAGTTCATTGATGTATCTAGTCTGAGGAGTAAACGGTTAGTGACGTTCCGGTGAAGTATAGAATCCTTTGATCAAAGCGTGCAGCTCATTGGTAATCGTTCATACTTTGGGCGTATCTGTCTATACTCACTCATTCATGGTGCATGATTTATCACAATTCCATATAGTTGAGCATAGAATTCTCTACTAGGCATGTGTTTGCTCAAACCTATTATCATTTCAAGTACAACACAGGGGCAACGACATGACGTGCATGACCGGTGTCTTTGTTTTAAAGTCTGCTTTCAGGAGCCATCTATATGTTTGTAAAATAAATAGTATTACACTGTATCATTTATTTTTGGAATGTTGTAACTGTTAAACAAGTTTATTTAAATTTGGGAATTGTAATATCTTTTGGGGTATTATTTCTATTATCGCGAGGTTTTCAATTATCTAAAGTTATAACTATTCATGCTAAAAATCGAGAGCGTGACAGCATGCTCTCCTTACAAGGCACTTCTGAAGACCTTGGCGGCTCAAGGACTTCTAGACAATCACATTGATTGGACAAAGACCTCGAGGCGACAGCCGAACGCTGGAGGTCCCAATCCTGTCCCATGTCCGGTAGGAGTCATTAACGTCATTCACGGACCAGTAAACAAGGAGGCGGCCTAGAAGCCACGAAGGTCAGCAGCCATTCATGCCAAGGCGGTGATCGAAGAAGTTGATAGAATCCTTAAGGCAGAAGCAATCCAAGAAGTGCAGTATCCAACCAGGCTTGCGAATATAGTTGTGGTGAAAAAGAAGAATGGGAAACAAAGAGTCTGTGCGGACTACACCAACTTGAATGATGCATGTCCAAAAGACTGTCTCCCCCTTCCAAAGATTGATCAATTAGTAGACTCAACAGCTGGCCACACTTAGCTTAGCTTTATGGATGCCTACCGAGGATATCACCAAATAGCCATCGATCCTGATGACATGAAAAAAATAGCTTTCATCACTCCAAAAGGTCTCTATTGCTATCACGTCATGCCATTCGGTCTAAAGAATGCTGGGACCACCTTTCAAAGGGTGGTCTATCTGTTGTTCGGCTTGCTTATCGGGGAAATCACGGAAGTTTACATCAATGATATGGTGGTAAAAAGTATTAAAGCAGAGAACCACCTCGCCCACTTGGCTGAGGTATTTGCCATCTTGAAAAAGTTTAAGCTACGGCTGAATGCTGAGAAGTGCGCTTTTGGCGTTGGTTCGGGCAAGTTCCTGGGATACTTAGTCATACGGGTAGGCATTGAGGCCGATTCCAATCAGATTGCGACCGTTCAATAGTTAATGGCGCCAAGCACTCCTATAGAAATCCAAAAGTTGACAGGGATGGCCGCAGCCCTTAATACGTTTATTAGTCACTCGTCGGACAAGTGCCACGTGTTTTTCTAGGCACTAAAGAAAAAGAGCCGACAGAGTTTTAAGTGGACAGAAGAATATGATGTGGCTCTCACCAAATTGAAAACTTACCTGGGCTCGGCACTAGTCCTTGTAAAGCCCAAGCCATTTGAAGATCTCTATCTTTATTTGGTAGTCTTTCCCCATGCCGTTAGTTCGGCCTTGGTAAGTCGAGAAGGCTCGGAAGACCAGCCAATTTATTTCACCAGCCGTACCTTACTGCTAGCATAAACAAGATATCTACCCTTGGGAAAGCTTATCCTCGCTCTGGTCACATCCGCTTGGAAGCTCCTCCCATACTTCCAAGAGCACTCAATCATAGTCTTAACCCAGTTTCCCCTCAAGAATCTCCTCAGAAAAGCAGATCTTTCAAGCCGAGTCTCATAATGGGCCGTTGAGCTTACTAATTTTGATATTCATTTCGAGCCAAGGACTGCTATTAAAGCGCTAGTGTTAGCAGATTTCATCACGGAGTTCACCCCAGGAAGTTTGAACGAGGAGGCTTTGGTTCGGCCTAATTATGATATGCTGGAACAAAGTGAGACCAGGAAGACTTGAAAACTCTTTAGTGGTGATGTCTGAAAACTACACGTAGACGGGGCATCAAACAATAATGGAGCTAGTGCGAGGGTCATCCTCGTAACCCTCTGCGGCATCCTACATGAGAGCGTAATCACAATCAACTTCTCGGCCACCAACAACGAGGCCGAGTATGAAGCCCTCCTTGTCGGACTTTGCACCGCCGCATGTCTTTTGTGACTCATAATTGATTGTCAACCAAGTTACGAGAGATTATGAGGCTCGGGACCCCAGAATGTTGAAGTATCAAGTTATCGCTTTATAGCTAATCAGCCACTTCAAAGGGTTCCATATAGAGAAGATCAACCGAGAGAACAATGCACATGCCGACGCTTTAGCAAGCCTCGCCTCGGTAAGTAAAGCATCTGAATAGCAGACCATTAGTCTCGGGGAGATAGATGCACCGAGCTTCAACGCGACGGGAGAAATCCTCAGCATTGAGCTCAGCCCTAGTTGGATGGATGAAATTGTTGCATTCTTGAAAAATGATGCACTTCCAAAAGACAAAAAGGAGGCCCATCATATACAGAGCAAGGTGGCGTATTATTGTATCTCAGACAGCAGCCAGCTTTACAGAAAGAGTTTCACTGGGCCGTACCTCTGCGTTATTTATCCCACTGAAGTTCCAGCCATCTTAACCGAGCTCCACTCTGGCAACTGTGATTGTTATTCTAGCGGCCGCTCATTCTGCCAAAGGGCCTTAAGTCAAGGTTATTTTTGTATGAAGAAGGATTGCGAATAAGTTGTGAAGAAATGCCGACCATGCCAACTTTTCTCACCCATCCCAAAATAGCCAGCTCAAGCACTCAAGCCAATCACGAGCCCATGGCCATTCGCTCAATGGGGCCTTGACATTGTTGGAAAGCTCCCTATTGCTCTGGGAGAGTTCAAATTTCTTATAACCGCCACTGATTACTTCTTGAAATGGGTTGAAGCCGAACCATTGGTAACCACTACAGAGGCCAATGTATGAAGATTTGTTTGGCAAAACATAGTCACCAGGTTCGGCGTCTCCTATGCGATAGTTTTCGATAATGGGTCTCAGTTCGTTGGCAAAGAGCTCACAGGACTACAACAAATTTGCCTTTTGGCGACAAGGATTGGCGACATAACAACAAATGCGTCACCCTTGGGTATGTATTGGCAACACACTTTGATGTCGCCAATAGTTTTCACATTTGGTGGCAAGGATTGGTGATACAACTAAAAGTGCATCGACGTTGGGTATATATCGGCTACACACTTTGATGTCGGCGAAAGTCTTCACATTCGGCGACGCAAGTTGCATCGGCGAAGGGAAAATTTGGCGACACATTTGATGTCGGCAAAAGGCTTCACATTCGGCGACGCAACTTGCGTCGCTGAAACGCAAATTTTTTGGCGGGAATATTTGCCGCCCTCAACCTTTCTTTTGGCTCTAAGTCAAAATGTTCAGCAACAACCTTACTGTGTCGCCAAAAGCCTTCACAATGTCTAATTTTATTATATGTAATTCATATTTTAATAAACTTCGATACAATTATTTAGAGGAACTCAATAAGACAAAACCATTTTAACAATCGAGACCGTTGATTTCATTGTGCTTATTGATAAAATAATTATTGTAAAAATTTGACTCGATCAGGTTTAGAAAGCTTCTTGCATTGGTACTCAATTTGGTTTTTGGATGATAGTTATCGTCTGATCAAATGTGTAGCGATACCCGATCAACTTCATTCTTGGTACGTAAGATTGATGAACTCCATAATATGTAAAACATAGACATTTAGATCGCAAAATAAAGTCTCTGGTTGGGGTCGGGTCTTGCAATCTAATACTTTAATGATCAAGATGCATCAAATATTGTCTGATCAAGCGGTTGCTGGTATTCGATGATTTCCAATTTTGGTGACAATGATGGAATCTGTGAGACGTGAAATGCTAACGGTTCAGATCGACCGCTGTAAAAATTGAGTTGGTAGTGACCTTTAAATTCTATATATTCAATGTAATTGTTAACAAACTAAGACTCATACTATACTTAAATGTACGATGGTCATTCGACTGTGACATAATTAGGATGATCCAGACCGTTGATTTTATTTTTCTTGTTGTTTCTATCTTTCTCGTAAAAATTTGTCTTGATTGGGTTTAGAAAGCTTCTTATCGAGACATAATTTGATTAACTGAATGGGTTTTTCTATCCGATCAAGTATGTAGCGATACCTGATTAATTTTGTTCTTGGTACGAATGATATATTCCATAATATGTAAAAGATGGATGGTTTGATTGAAAAAAAAAGACTCATGTGGGGGTCGAGTATTGCAATCTTATTGTCTAATGCCTCGGAATGCACCAAATGTTGTCCGATCAGGCAGTGGCTGATATCCGATGATCCTCGATTTTGGTGATAATGATGGAATCAGTAAGACGGGAAATTCTAATGGTTCAAATCAACCATTATTAAAATATAATTGGCTAATTAAGCTTAGAATTTGTCCGTACTGCGTGATACGAGGGTGTTTAATTATTTTGGTGTTGATTCTCCAAAATAATTTAAGTCCCCCAAATTTATTTGGCGCCATGTTTGGCGCTACATTTTTTAAGCAATACATCTAAAAACGGCCATAGTATCATTGAAGTACTACTGTAATTGTTTTTGTTTTTTTTTTAAATTCCGGGTTCGGATATAAAGAGAGAATACGAAGGCAACGCCTTTTATACTCTCTCCATTCACTCTGAGATGATGCAGCGCCGTCTCTAGATCTCGTTACCAGGTCTCTCTCTCTCTCTCTCTCTCTCTCTCTCTCTCTCTCTCTCTCTCTCTCTCTCTCCTTCCTTCCTTCCTTCCTGATTCTCTCTTCGAAGAACATCTATTGATCAATTTTCAGTTTACATTTTGGACCTAGAATTGGGGCAAAATTTTGGGGCTTTGCACGGCGGTGGGTGGTCGTCGGTGCGCCATTTGGCCAGGAGACACGACGGGTTGGATTCCTTGACCTTTCGCCGCCATGCATGGGTCTAGTGCGTTGATTTAGATTCAGACATTTGACAGGAATTTCAATACTCTCTCTCCTGATTCTCTCTGAGCAAAGAAGACCCCTTTGTGTATAACTTTGTGCTGATAGGTTATGTTTTCTTCTTGTTTTGGCAAAGGCCTGTCGTAATCCTTGTTTGAGCTTTATCAATCTTCACAGTTACCAAAAGGAAGGGGCAGCTAGGCTTTTGGTTTTTTCGAATTAATTTTTACTGAAAGGTGGAAGAAAGGGGTAGGGTTGTGGGTTTTCTGTATTTTTTAACTAAAAGGTGGGAAATAGGGGTAGGGTTGTGGGTTTTCTGCATTTTTTAACTAAAGGCGGAAGAAAGGGGTAGGGTTTTGTTTTGTTTTTTTTTTTTTGCTTTCATATTATTTTAACTAAAAGGTGGAAGAAAGGGGTAGGGTTTTGGTTAGTCCCAAAAAAGTTGGTATATTTTACCCAAAAATAGGGTCGTATCAGTTTGTGGCTTTTTCCTAATTCTAACATTACCTATTTCTCTAAGTTTTGGCTTTTACCTAATTTAGAGTTGAGTTTTTTATGAACTTGGTTTTTGTCTGGTGTGCTTTTGCAGTTTCAATTGCTATTCATGCTTTTGCATTTTAGTTATAGTTGCTATTCATGTTGATGGGCATAGCCTGTTTTTTGACTGGTTTTGAACCACATTTTGAGCTTTGTTTGTGACTTGGCTTTGAACTTATCAGACCTTAGCTTCATTTTCTGAATTGCACTATATCGAAACTGAATCATGTTGGCATTTTCCTAGCCAAACTTTGATTTTTAGTGAAAAGAAAAAAACAGAAAATGGAGAGGAATTGGACTGCCTATTCAATCGGCAGAAACAGGGGTAATGAATGTGAAAGGTGGGGGCTGCTCAGTCTTGATCTCACGAAATGGGGCAGCTCATTCTACCCACTCTCTCACACTTTTCCTTTCTTAAATAATAGGGCAAAGCCCTTTACATAATGGACGCCACACTTCAACCAATTACAAAACTAACAAAAGCATAAAGCATTGCAATAAAGACACAAGGCGTTAATCACAGCTTACAAAAATAGCAACAATAATCTCTTGAACCACATCATGAAATTTGCAGTTGAATGCCTTGTTAAATGTCAGTTCTTTGAATCTGCAGTTAGGATTTCGTATTTGTAATGCAGTAGTCCTATTAATCTGCTATTGGAATGATTGATTTCAGGTTTTGGATTCTCTCTTTTTGGAATGTGGTATGCATTATCTGCATTTACTGAATCTGTTTTCTTTTTTTTGGTTGGCCTCTGTAATGCCTTGCAGATTGGCCGAAATCGAAGAAAACAACTTCGACCAAATCTTTTGCGAAGAAGGTACGGTATTCTTAGTGTATAGTAACATTGGATTTTGGTCCTCCCCTTTTCACTCTCCCACTTAGTTCTCTTTTGTTTTTCTAAAGTTTAAACTGATATCAAATAACATGCCTTAAACATTTTATGTGACTAGAATTGGACAAAAGTTGGATGCTTCTTTCTGATAGATTTTGTCCAGCCTATGTTAACGGGGTGGACTCGTTTATTGAATTTGTAAAGGCACATTTGAGTGGGGAGGTGGAGATAAAGTGCCCATGTACTAATTGTCATAACTATTATAAGAATGATTATGATATTGTGAGAACTCATTTGCTTATATGGGGGATATGATGATGGTGTCTTATACGACCCAGTTATTACATGGTGAACTTCCTGAACCCGATGAGCAAGATGATAGCGAGGATGAATACAATGAGGATAGAGGTGATGAATATGAGCAATTGATAGAAGACCACTATAAGGGGAACATGGGTAGTGATACCATAGAGAGGGAGGATGTGAGAGACTTTGAAAAATTATTAGAGGCCGCCCAACATAGCTTGTACCCAGGTTGCAAAAAGTCAGATACCTTATTAGCCTTAGTCATTGAGATGTTACAAGTGAAGGTAGAAAGTGGGTGGAGCAATCAATCTTTCAACGAGAATTTGGCGAAAATAAGCCAGTCCTTACCTGAAAGGCATGTAGTTCCGAAGTCAATTAACGAGTGCAAGAAGCTATTACGTGATTTGAGCTTGGGATATGAGTTCATCCACGCATGCCCAATGGATTGTGTGTTATTTTGGAAGGAAAAGGCTCACTTACAAAAATGTCCTAAATGCATTGAATCTTTTGGACAGATCGTGTTCTTTGCATTGTTCTGATTATGAGTATTGGAAGTCTCTTAAGAATCATTGTAGTGTAGTGTGTTTATTTTACAATATAAATGCGACGAAATGTTGTTATTGCTGAATTTTAACCTTTTTCTAATAGAAGTGGTGGTATCTTGTTGATGAATTTCTAGATTCTAACAATAGTTATTGGATTTCTAGATGCTGACAGAAATTGAAAAGGAAAGGCAAGAAACTATTAAACATAACTTAAAAGAATTAGAGGCTGTAGGGATAGATCCTGCTAGGTTGAAGAGCATGGCAATGTCATTGTTTGGTTCAAAAGCAAAAGCAAGTGGTAAAAGCACTAAAGAGGGGAACAACAAGGTGGGCCATGGTGCTGATCCTAATTATATACCACCCGAAGGTGTAGAAATTCTAAGTTCCTGCAGTGACAATGATGAGTCTTCTAGGTCTCAAGCTAAAAAGGTAATATTTGCAAATGATTACTCTTATAGTTGCAATCCTTTTTTTTTTTTTTTTTTGGGAATTCATATATTGTATTATAGTTGCAATCCTTTTTAATTCTTTTGTTTTTAAATTTTAGGCAAAAGTTATGAGTCCAAGAGAAAAGAGAAGCACTTCAGCTACTCAAGCTTTGAGAAAATCACAAAGAATTCCTGGAGCAACCTCATCTCTGCCAACTGAACCTACGGCTAATCATGCTGAGGCATGTCTGTGATGGTTGCCCAACCTTCTGAACTCCCCACCTCACCTACCGATGAGACCAACCAGTATTCTTGCCTGCCTAATGTCTGGGGCAGCACGGGTGAGAAATTATATATCATGTCAATTTTTATTTGTGAAACTGATTACTTATAAGCTGAAATATGTGTTATAAGCCAAAATTGCGTCCGTCTATTTTATTCCCTCTCTCATATGCATGCAATTTGGAAATGCTGGAGTTTATTTTAGCAATGACACTTTACATATAGATGCTGAAACTCTACTATATGATCTTGACTTGCCGTAAATTTGATTTACAAGTTGTAATTATGTCCGTGTATGCTGGAACTTTTTTTTTCAAACTAAGTTAAAATTGCATTATGGTCTTTCTAATTAATAGGGTCCACCTTAATCCCAAGTAAGAAGCATGTACGAGGTCCTACTAGAGGGATAAATGTGGATAAGGAAAGGAAAAAGCTTGGTCATCCCATTCCCGTTGAAATAGATCGCGAAGCAATGGCAATAGTTGGAGATTATGCAACTTCCGTGGCTTATGCTATTGGGGAGAGTATTCAATCTCATGCTCCAGTTCGAGACATTGGCTGGAGAGATATTGATTTTGGGATCAAAGAATCTATTATTCTGCGTGTTGGGGTAATTTGCATTTTTGTTACTCTTTTAATGCATTATCCATTTAATTCACTCACCTACCAACTTATATTAAACTTAGTCGTGTCCTTACAGCAAACATTTGGACTTGGTGACTATAAGAACGATATGGTTCTTAGGCACATCATCGACGGTAAGTGCCAAGCTTTGTATAGAGAGTGGAAGTGCACGCTACACAGTCACTACAAAGTGATCAAGAAGGAGGTGTCTGACCCCAAAAACCATCCATTATATCCCTATAATCCAGAGGACTGGAAATTCATGATTAAGAAAGTGTGGCGGAAAAAAGCTTTTAAGGTAATCTTTGTCCTTTTTTAGTATATAATAGACATTACCATAGATGCATAAATTAGTAGAAAGATGTGGAAGTAACAGAACATGTAAGATCCCATTGGCTTGTTCTCGACAAGTCTATTTTATGATTTTTCGCAGAAGAAGCCTAAGAGAGGGAAAAATGCACGAAAATCATTGAAATATAACCATACTAGCAGCTCCCAATCATTTGTAGCACGAGCATCCAAGTTTGTAAGTATGACTTTGTAGTTATCTTCTTCTTCTTTTTTAAATTATAAACTTGCTTATTCTAATGTTAAGGAGAAATGCAAATTAAATTATAGGTAAAAAAAGAAAGAAGAGAGCAGTCTTTTCTGGAGAGGTTCAAGGACACACACATACGTCATCGACATGGGGAGGAAGTATAGATAAACGACAAGGCTAAGGAAGTTCATGTACGTATGAACTTTACTAAATTCTACTACATCGATCTGCTCAGTTTATTGTGTTCCATATCTGCTCTGTTTTTGTTGCTTCATCTTGATTTCCCTTTAGTGTGGCATGTTTTGCCCTCTATGAAGGCCAGATCTGCATGCTTCAAAGCTGTTAGGTGCAGTGATGCTTTTGCCGTGTTTCCCTTTATAGTTTTTGTAATTTATTCCAAAGATTAAGACAAGGTTGTTTTTTGATGTTCACAAAAAAAAAAAAAAACACTAAACTGAAACAGTTTTGTGGGCTTCACTGTGTTTCCTTTTAATAGTCTTTGATTGCGCAAATGCAGGTTCTTATATATGCCGATAATGGCCTAAGTGAACTGCTAACAAAAGACCTTACATGTTCTTAGAAATTAACAGTGCTACTACAGGGTTAATTCCTGTTAACTCACTTGGCAATTTGCATTATTTCAAACTAAGAGCAACGTTATATGATCGTGGGTATATGTTTATATTTAGGGAGTAGTTGACAAATGATTGATGAATTGCCAAAAAATTTGTACTACTTTGTTTGCTGCATGAACAAAATCACTTGAGACGATCTCTCTTGATATGCTTACTGTCAAACCTTTGAAGATCAACATAGGATAGTCTTGATTTTGCTTCAAACATATTTTCTTTGTTGGTAGACTACCGATCAGAAATAGATTGCCGAATGTAAATTTCTACATATACATGTAATATGCTAACTAATTCAAATTGATGTAGGATACGATTGCTAAAAAGCTAGTTGAGCAGTCGCAACCCGGTGTCACAAATTCTCAATCTGAGGTACAAGTTTCCATTGATGTGCTTGGGAAGAGATCGGGCTACTTGAAGGGATATGGAATTCGCAAGAGCACATATGTTACACATTCTCAAGCAGTCCCAAATTCCGAGGTAGTTGCTCTTAAAGAAGTCGTGGCTGATCAAGCAAAACTCATAGCTAATTATGCTAAAAAATTTGAAACCATGATGCTCTTCATGGCTACAAAGAATGGAGTTGATCCAGCCACCATTCCGGGATTGATTTCAAGTAATGAAAATGGAGAAGACACTTCGATTGGACAAGAAGATGGAATTTTGACTTAAATGGAGGTCGAACGTGCTAACTTTAGTTGTTTTGAATGGGTTTTTTGGATATTACGTTTGATTCAACTATGGTAGGTGATTACTGTTGAATTTTTTTGTATGCATAGACATCTAGATTAGTTTTTGGAGACATGGCGGGTGGAGTAAATTTGTGGAGACATGGCAGGTGGAGTACTAGTTTTTGGAGACATGGCAGGTGGAGTACTAGTTTTTGAAGACATGGCTGGTGAAGTAAATATGTGGAGACATGGTAGGTGGAGTACTAGTTTTTGGATACATGGCAGGTGGAGTTATCTTTTGGTTGTATTTTGGATGTTTATATAAGTTTGGGATAATCATTTGGCTGTAATATTCTGGATGGTTGGATAGTTGGTTTTTGGATTGCGATATATTTAAAGGTATTAGAATGACCTATCTATTGATTTTGATGAACTTCTGAATGAGTTTGGATGGGATAAATGTATTTACAAGTTACTGATAATTATGAATGGATAAATGCATGATATCAGTTTATAGGGAAAAACAGATTTAGTAAAAAATATATCCACTATATTTAAAGTTTTTTTGCCGATGCAAAGTTAGTCGCCAAAGGTGCTATATTATCCCAGATTAAATGCACTTTCGCTGATGCAAAGTTTGTCGCCAAAGGTGCTATATTATCCCAGATTAAATGCACTTTCGCCGATGCCAACTTGTGTTGCCAAATCCATTCCTTTTTGTCGACACAAGCAGTTTGCGTCAGCAAAAACTATTGCAGACATAGCAACGTCGACGACTTGCTGACGCAAGGTCTTACGTTGGTGAAACTCTTTGCCGACAACTTTTTTGCATCGGCAGAACCTAATTTTGTTGTAGTGAGGATTGTGCGCCGAGTTCGGAATCAGATTCTTCAACTCCACACCGTCGTATCCGAAAGGGAACGGCCAAGCTGAGGCAACCAACAAGACCGTTTGTGCAGGCATCAAGCGAAGACTTGACTCTAAACGTGGTCGGTTGGCCGAAGAGCTTCTTCGCATCCTTTGGGCCTACTGCTCTACCCTAAGATGCTCCACCGATCAAACTCCATTTGCCATGGCCTTCAGGCATGGAGGTAGTCATTCCCCTCGAATCAAGGTTCCTGACCTTTCGCACTAAAACGTTCAACCCTCAGACAAATGATAAGGCGGTAGAAGCCAAGCTCATCGTGGCCGAAGAGAAAAGAGATGAAGCCCAGCTTAAGTTAGCTAACTACCAGCAAGAGGTCGCTCAGGGCTACGACCGCAATGTACGAATCACAAAGTGGTCTGCGCCAATGAGAAAACCAAGTTTAAGCCCTACTGGGAGGACCCTATAGAGTGGTGAAGGACGTTGGTGGAGGCTCTTATAAGTTGGAAGACAAGAATGGCAGAGAGATTGAAAATCCATGGAATGCCCAGAACTTGAGAAAGGCTTACCTCTGAAGAAGCCTCGAATTTATCTATCCCATCTCCCAGTTTTTTCCAAGAAGTCCATAGGGACAGTAGCTCAACCTGAGTACACCTCGGCCATTATCTGTTTTTACTTATTAAACTTTGTAATCGTTTGAGTAATTTCCAAAGGCAATGAAAAGCTCCACTTTTGTCCAATGAGTAAATTCTTTTATATGTATCTTTACTTTGTTTAACATTCGACTTCAGTCGCACAGTTCGACCATCTGGCCATCGCTTAGGCTTTCCCGACAGCCATCAAAAGCACAATCAGACCTTGAGTCTCCTGAGCTTAAATCCAAATTGGGGCTTTTGACTTATAATCCGAACGGCTTGAAGTTCGGTAAAAACCTAGCAATTAAACTAACGGTTGATTTTTCGTTTGGTTATGTTCATCTTTGAATTGAGCAAAACCACAACCTCACAGATCAACATTTACTTAAAATTCTCTTACTTCGGCATAGGACTGACACTTTAGCCGAGCCCTAATCCAAACTAGGGGCTATCACAAGTCAATGATTTCTAAGAAAGCATGCAAACAAAGTCAAGGCTTAAAAACCTTCAGCAAACACATTGAAATATTTATAAGGCATTCAAGTATTTCTAAGGCATCGAAGTATTTCTAAAGCATTGAAATATTTCTGAGAATTCAAAAGATTTCTAAGGCATTGGAAAAATACCATGTGCTGGAAAATTCCTATCAAGGATGTAGAGACTCGTAAATCATTTTATTTTCTTTAATCATTTAAATACGTGGAATATTGTATTTTGAGGTTGAATTGATGTTTGGAAGTGTTGGTAGCAAGTAGGGTTTTATTCGGTGACCGTTGCAAAAAAATTCATTTTTTGTCCAGCTTGAACCGGTACTGGCTGTTGCCCAGCTCCAGTACATGGAGTCCAGAAGTTGTGTTTTTTTGGGTATTTTTGGGTTTATGAACCGGTACTGGGAGTTGCCCAGTACCGGTACATGCTGTGTTTTTCTGTAATTTTCAGCATGCTTTTTGGACTTCTATAAATACCCCCTTTTGTCATTTTTCACATCCAAACCCACGAAATAGATCTAGAAACACCCCCTCTCACCTACGCAACTCCAATCTCACCCAAATCTTTTGATTTCAATCTCAAATCTTCAAGATCCAAGGGTTTCCAACCTCAAATCACTTGAATCTTGCATTTGGTGAACAATGGGTAAGTTTTGTGTTCCTGCTCACACTTCTTGGCTTTCAATCACGTTTTTCTCTCTCTCCTCTTAAAAACTTGTTGATCCTTGCTTGTTTATTTTATTTTTGGGTTATATTTACCTAGATCTTGTAGCAAAGCTTGGGAGAAGCTTGTTCTTGAAAGATTTGGGCTTAATCCACCTGGTAGACTTAGGGTTTTGCTCAAAACCCATTTTGGCTGGGATTTCTTACCCTTGTTATACGTTTATGTGATGTTTATGTACCTAGATCGTGCTTGGTTTCGTGCTTGAGATTGGGTTTTGCGTTTCGGTCGAATCTGAAAATTTCAGCCCGTTTTCTGAATTTCAGCAAACTTTAAACGGTCATAACTTCTTCGTCCGATGTCCGTTTCATGCGAATTTTATATCGAATCGAAGGTCTTGAAGTCAGCTTTCATTTGCGATGGGAATCATCTAAACAATCTTAGTACACAGAAAGTTATTACCATTTGAGTAGAGGTGTGTCAGTTTCTCGATGTCTGTGGCTACTCCTAAGATTGTTTTCGTTCCGTATTATGACTCTTTACATGATTAGAACACGTTTGAGTCACTCTTGAGTATGATTGCTTGTGTCTTAATGACTCATTATTCAATCTTGTCTCTTGGTACTCGTTAGAGTATGATATGAGTGTCGTTGGGTAGAGGATGTACCGTAAGGTTAATAATAGTACTATGGGCTATAAGGGATAATAAGGTGAGTGTTATGGATGGACATGATGCTTGTTCAATGATCCGATCGGACATGTTTGTAAGTTTGTAATGCAATGCATAGCAGTAAATGAAAGAAGGTGAACTGGGAAAATGTTGTCTTCTTGTATTCGGATTGATCATGCATGTGTGTATGTCTGAGTTGATAATTTTAAATTGAGGGTCCTGCAACGCAAGATGTGGTAATGCGGAGACTCTAGAGGGCTCGTAATGCAAGGTGTGGTAATGCAGAAACCCAGGTGGAGAGAATTCAATGTGACGCAAGGGGTGGTATCACAGTTGAATGTCTCGCTTGATGAAGAGAATTATGGTTGACTTAGACATTTATGTTAACGTTTGGATTGTTTGTTTATTAAGATTGTCGCTGCTAAAAAAGTGAATGAAAGGTTGACTCTATTGAGGTTTTATTAAAGAAATAAATTTTGTTTTAAAAAGAGGATTTTTTTATAAAAATCCTTCGGTATTCTTGAGCGAATCAACGGATCCGGTATTTGGGCACAAATCAATAGACTCCAGCATTCAAGCTCGAATCAACGGAGCTTGACCTATGATGGTCTTAAGTTTTCTCTAAATTGTTTTTTGGAAATCAAAAAGGAAAGTTTTATGAAATGGGGCTCTATGGTGGATGGTATGAAAAAGGAAGTGGTTTATGGCATTCATTGAAAAAGTTATTTGATGGTTGAACTATTGTTGTTGTTTGTTGATTGATATGAGTCTTAATGCTACTTCTAGTTGACGTGTGAATGGTTAGGGTTATCTCTAAGATGTCCAGAATCCCGAAGTCTAAATTTGTTAGTTCATTTTGGTAACCCCTTTTGTATCTCATGTTCGCTTGTTGAGTCTCATTCGCGTTTGGTCTATGTGTTATTGCATTTTCATATAACTTGAGTATAGGTTTTTCTACTGGGCTAGTGTAGTTCAACCTATCATTTTCAGGTAAAAAAACAAGGAAGTCGGCATGGCGTGCATCTCGTGCTTGTTGTTCATGTGTCTCGGAGGTATAAAGGAAGAGTTGAATTTATATTTTATTTGAAAGTAGTATTTGAAAGAATGAATAATGAAAACTGTAATATTATTTTGGTATTTGTATAACTCGGGGCTTCGAGCCAGGATTGTAACTTTTAAATTTTTTTAACTTTGAGAACTGGGGAAAATAAGTCATTTGGGTATTATCGGTACATCGGTATTGGTTGTATTTATTGAAAATGGTTGTTATTTATGTTGAAAATCAAGGGCGTGACAAAGGAGGCACGACGTGGTAAACCGTTCGGTGCTACCCTCCTTCAAACTATTACAGCGAAAGACAGATATGCCAATGGCTCGGCAAAATTCCTAAATTTAACTATTACACCTGGTATGGCAAACTCCTGATGTTCGGAGCCGTCCAGTCCAAATACAAGTTTAAGTACTTGAAAACAAAAAAAAACTTGGGAGAAATTTCTGAAAAGATTAAAGGGTTTTCAACTAAAGCAACCGATCAACCTAGCTTCGGCGCCTGCAAAGGGTGTTCTCCTCAACTTAATCAATTTCAACATGAATCTCATCTTCAGCAATTCTATCCTAGACCTCGGCCTCGGCAGATCTGTCTCGACCACCTCCCTCGGTAGCGTTACCTCCAAACTCTCTCCGATCCTCGGTTGTTGCCCCGTCTGCCATCTCTTCATCTTTTTCATCCTTGAGAGGCAACGACTGGCACTCCTCTTCGGTGTATTACAGCTCAAGGTCTGGAATGACGGGCTCGGGAAGCTAGTTAAGTAAGCCAACCCCTGGCTCGATCGCCATCACCCCAGCCTTCTACTTGGCTTTAGAAGCACAGCCAAGTCGGTAGAAATCAGGCAACCTCGCCTCAAGCTCATCGTTCACCATTCTGTGCACCACCCTCATGTATTCTTGTGAATCTTGGATGATGCCGGCCTCGTAGCCCTTAAGATCGACAGCCTTCAACTTTTCCTTCTCCTCCTCCTTCATCTTTAACCTCTCCCCAGGCGATTTCAGTTGCGCTTTTCGCATCGGCAAGCTCCTTCCTTAATCTGTCGGCCTTGGCACCCGCAGTTCTAGCCTGCTGCTTCAAGTTCTTCCCCTTTTGTCGAGCCACATCTTGGTCATTCTTGTAACGCTCCTGCTCGGTGGCCACCTTCGTTGCCTTGTCATAAGCCTTCAGAGCAGCTTGACAGGTCTGGTAAACCAGAAAGTCAGACACCGACGAAACATAAAGGAAATGAGAAAATAACCAAGTAAAAGGGGATACCTGCACTAAGTGGGAGCACATCTTGCCGAGGCCCAGAAAAAGCTCAGAAGGAACCTGGTCAACATCCCTCGACAAGGCCAAAACTTTCAGCAGAGTAACGGCGAGACCAAGCTCGGCCTTCACTGAATCGTTGAGAAGTACGACCCTACCGTTAGGACCAACGTAGGAAGGGCTAAACTCCCGCCAATGACAGCCTTCGCAGGGGTTCCCGGGTCTCGAGGTGAAGCTCGAGGACGTTCACGCTTGGCGTTGGGACATGTAGATCCTCAGGTTGGACAGGCTGAGAGCTACTCGGAGGGGCAGAGACTTGTGTAGTCTTTTGCCTTTTTTCCCTTTGGGAGTTCGGAGGATCCCTTGACCAAGCGGAATGGAAGTGCAGGTAGGGATGACCAGCCGCGCAATATTCCTTCTCTACATGTCTTCGGCAGAGGGATCGATAGACTAAAGCAGCAAGTTAAGCCACAGAAGAATTGGCTCCTTGACGTTGCTCGGCTTCAGGGGGCCAAACCAGAATTTCACGTTTTTCCTGAATGTTGGAAGCCTCACCCTCGGCTACTTCGGCCCCTTCTTGGCCCCATCAGTACCCGATAGAGCGCCTTTCTTTCTTCTGCTCGGTTCTCCTTCCTTCCTCTTGTCCTTTTTCCTGAGCACCCCCTTGTAAGATGGCACGTAGTCGAGTAAGGTAGGGGCATCTCAGCAGGCTTACACCAATAGAATCTCTCAATGCTTGGTTGTGGAGTTAATGTTCAAGCCCTTTGAAATGGGACCGAGCGCTACAAGAGATAAGAAATGATTAAAACAAGCAGAGGAGAGGAATTAAAATACCGAAAGAGAAAAAGATGCATGAAAAACAAAACTACGAAAGACCTCTGGTATCACTGATCTTCGGCATGGAGTAAAGCCTCCGCTCGTCGCTGAACTCATAGTTGTCGTGGACCTCCAAGTAGAAATCTGCCCACTTGTCGGTGTCCGGAAGACCAGTGATCAGCGGATCCATCCTCGGACGGGTTGTCAAATACCGCTGCCCAGTACGGCCATGCCGAGACATGGTGTAGGTATGGAACAGGTCGGCGATAGAGAAGTTAAGGTTTTGGCTTTTGATACGGGCGATTACTGACATGATAATCTTATAACTATTTATTGCCAAATGGTGCAGGGCCAGACTAAATCTAGACAAAACCTCCCTTAGGAAGGGGTGAAGGGGAAATCGGAGTCCAGCCTCGCTAATCGCCATCAAAGGCACGGTGATATGCTCGGGATGATCCTTGGCCTTATCCTTAATCTCCTTGCTCTTAACTCGGCTAAGGACCACGTCGGCCGGAATATTATACCGTCGGCAAAATTCTTCGTACTCCTCGCTTGCCGCTAAAGAAATGCGCGTGGGGGCATAATCGGCCTTTATCGAACAGTTTAGTGTCGCTCGGCTCGGAGGTCAAGGCCCCAGCCCCAGAAGTGAGCCTCGATTCAGCCTCGCGCCCTAGCCGAGGCTCGAAATCCGACGCAGTAGAGGCAGTGAACTTGATTTTTGGCTCGGTGTTAAACTCCAACTCGGCGTTTGAGTCATCGAAAACTCTCGAATTTGCTGATATGTTTGAAGTAACAGAGGAAGAGCCTTGGACACGGTTCCTATGTTTGTCAAAAATTCTCCTAATCAATGACTCAGTGGAATCACCTCCTGAGCCTTCGGAATCGAAATAGACGTCGATGACTGGGTGAGCCAGACCTAACAAAAACAAAAACAAAAGAAAAAATGCAAAATGAGAAGGCTTGACATCGAAAGAAGGTTCGAGAAGGTTCTGCCTATCCTACTTGGCTCACCGCAGTCAGGGGCTCGGCATTCAAATATCTAGAGTCCAAACAGTCAGGCTCGGCAACTAAGCAGAGGTTGGGCACGTTCGGCCACAACCAATCCAAGCCATCATTGGGGCTAGGAAGAATAGCTTGAAAATGGGGATGAACATCACTGTTCACCCCAGCATTCTACTATTCACACAGAACAAAAAATCCCAAAACAACAACAGAAAAGTGCAGAAAATGGGATGGAAATTAGAACAAGAAGAAGAGCAACATCAATCAATCACATACCTGAAGATTTTTGCTGGATTCGAGATTTGGGCTTGGATCGAGAGGCTAGAGCGAGGTTTCTAGAGAGAGAAGCTTTGGAATTTAGAGAGAAAAAATGTCAAGAAACTTTCACTCTCCTCCCTTCTCGCTATTTATAGAGGAGGGGAAACGGTTTGAATTTCCTGCCTCTTCGTCTCACCGCCAAACCATTGACCAATCAACGTATGACACGTGGTGATGACAAGACAACCGCTCAGAATCCTGTGTGTGCCAACTGTCTTTTCGCTTGATAAAGCGTCCTTTCATCTAACATCCCGACGCGATGATCGACACCTGTCACTTTCCAAATGGGGCTTATTTTTGGCAGTTGCAGCCTCTAAGGAAGCTCGGCACAGCCACGTCTTCTCCTTTGGATCTCTAGTTCGGCAAAAGGTTCAAGCTCGGCCTGTCTCAGTATCAATCCCAACCACACTGAAGCATCGACATGAATTGAGGGGCTGTTATAGCGAGCCAAAATAACGGCTCGTGCCCGCGCCAAGCAGACATCGAGCCTCCCATGAACGGTCCGTGTGATCCGAACCTTGTTGATGGTTCGGCTCGGCTTTGCTCGACGTTTGGCGGAGCCTCTCTAGAAATCAGAAATGAATCATCTGTTGAGCATGCCGACCCTTTGATGGTTAGGCTTCATGTTCGGCCTTGAACGAACGTGGGGGCCATGCTGCCAGCTCACCTACGTGGGAACAACAACCATAGCCATGATGATGACTGTGACATCATCCGAACGGTTACGAGCTTGGATAAGGACGAGGGCACATAGAGGTGCCAGTTCACCCTATAAACGGTTACGAAACCCTGGCGTGACGGAAGGATGACGTCAAGCGACGCGTGACAAGCACATGTACAGTCTTAAAGGCCAAGCTAAAGAGAAGGGTGCCCTATAAATATCCCATTATGCCAACCCTAGATAGGTACATGCTTTTACACTATAAAACCCTAGTTCTTGGATTTCATCTTTGAGCAATTGTACTCATCCTTGCACCGAAGGGCCAATCCGGAGATCCTCCGGTGTGGTCTTTTAGTCGTGGTTCCTTGTGCAGGCTAGATGGAAGTCAAGAGCCATTCTCAAACCACGGTCAAGGAAGGAGTGAACCACATTTATCGGAGCCCCACATCAGTCTTGACCCACGTTTAATTTCAATATTTTCAGATTTCTCCACCGTTTAAGCCCCTTTCTCTCTCTATATACTATTTTGTTGAATTTTGAAAATATTTTCAAGTGCCAATCAAAAATACCAGAAAAATATATTTTACATGAAAAATATTTTATATTGTAACGAAACAAACGGAGCCTAAATGTCAATTGTACAGAGCCTATGACTTGAAATGAGCAGACAAGAAATTAAAAGGGGCAGCGTACCAGGACTTTGACAGGTCGCTGGATAAGTACGATCGCGGCAATGGCAAGCAAACTCGCTCGAATCCGATCCACAAAACCCACCTGAATGCTGACACCTCGCACAGATGGTTTTATTGGCATCATACACCACCTCAAACCCTCTGCGCAACCCCTCTTGAAGCGTCAATGATCCTTCCAAAAGTTTGTCCACGGTCTCCCGAAAAACTTGCACTTCAACACTCTGGTTACACGATATCGTGGTGTACTGAGAATTCTCAATCCCATTGAAAAACGTCTCGTTTGTGTACAACCCAAGCCTTTCTATACCACCTATTTCACACGTAAAATTGTACGGAATATTAATTGTCCTCGCTTCTGACGTGCAATTGTAGAATAAAAAGAGGACCCGGTTGGTTTGCCCATAAGTGAACAATTTGTCATCCAAAGTGATATTATGCAACTCCTGAGTGCAATAACTTTCCCAGAGGTCTGAGCTAGCGAGAGTTATTGTTTTTTTTTTGCTGGATGGATCGATGTCATGCACGCGAAAGGCCCGGTTGTCGATTTCGATAGTTGGGTACTCGTTGTTTTGGCACTTCAATCCGAACGATGGGTGGCCGCAGAATTGGGGGCGACCATCTCCCCAAAAAGGGTATCTAACTTTTTGGATGGTTTGGCCGCAACTGAAGTCCTGAAGGCAGGTGAAGTATCGCCCGTCCTCTTGGCTGTAACATGAAAACGCGACCGAGCCCAGGATTAGTAATATCGTGGTGGCGGTGGTGGTAGTAGCAGTGACGGAGGATGGGGAGTGCATCTCTAGAGATGGGGAGGTGGGAGGTCTGGTTTTGTTTGGTGAGGAAGATTGCATTTATTCTAATACGAATGATTTTCAAAAGGCCCCTACAAATACTGAAAAAGTCTTTACGAATATCAGATTAAGATATTTTTTTTACAAGAATCTATAAAAATATATTTCAAGAATGACTTATGATTTGAATAATTTTTTTGAGACCCAAAATAGACCCTACAAAATCATCAAAGGAGTACACGTGCGCGCTCGCGCACACACATATATATATAAAAAAATATGGGTGAGAAGATGGTTAAAAAATTAAGTGCTCCAAATTTCAATCCATTTGAATAGGTGAGAAGATTTTATTTTTCTAATCATTTAATTCTAAAGGATCATAATTAAATTTTGACTATAGGGCTCTCGTTGATTAATCCTAAGAAAGTTGTAGAATCAAATATCTTTTAGGACTAACCAACGAGAGTCCTATAGTCAAAATTTAATTATGACCCTTTAGAATTAAATGATTAAAAAAATAAAATCTTCTCACCCATTCAAACGGATTGAAATTCGGAGCACTTAATTTTTTAACCATATTTTTTAATATATAAACTGCAGGTTGAAAAATTAAGTGTTTCAAATTTCAATCCGTTTGAATTGGTGATAAGATTTTATTTTACTAATTATTTAATTCTAAAGGGTCATAATTAAATTTTGACTTTAGGGCTCTTATTGGTTAGTTCTAAGAGATATTTGATTCTACAACTTTCTTAGGGCTAATTTACGAGAGCCCTATAGTCAAAATTTAATTATGACCTTTTAGAATTAAATGATCAAAAAAATAAAATATTTTCACCCATTCAAACGGATTGAAATTTGGAACACTTAATTAATTTTAGAGAGAAGGTTGTGTGCAGTGGAAGAGAAGAACGTGTGTCGATGTTCCAAGTTTAAATTTTAATCCGTTTGGGCAACGAATAATTTCTCTCTAAAGAGAGAGGAAGATGCAGCAGCAGGCGTCGTACTGAGGGAGAGAAGAAGAGGCTTAGAGTTTTGGATATATTAGTCTTTTTGCATGACCCTTTTCATGTATAATGAAATATTTTTTTCCGTTTCATATTTTTAGAATTCTGTGAAAACTAGTCCATTCGTTGAGACTTATTTGCCCCAAGGGCCACTGTTCCGTGATTTCCCCTTCATTTATAGGCATATTAAGTAAATTGCTATTCCCCTTGACCCCCCCCCCCCCCCCCCCCCCAAATTACCCCCGCCTCTCCCTCTCTCTCTCTCCCTTTTCTCTCTCTTTCTTTACATTACAGTTTGCTCTTTTTTTTTTTCTTTTTTCCTTTTATTTCCAGTTTGGTTTTTTTTTTTTCATTTTATTTTATTTTCTTTCTTTCCAATTTGAATTTTTTTTCTTTAATAATAGGTTCAAGTCTAATTCTAGACTTTGTAAAGTAATTGAGAGAAAAAAAGTGTTTCAATTGATCATGTTTATCCGACTGTTTTATGTTTCTTTTTTTGTCCTTTATAGATTAAAACATATAGTTACGAAAATAAGTGTTTCAATTTTCAATCCGTTTATATCAGTGCAAAGATATTATTTTTCTGATCATTTCATCCTAAATGATCGTAATAAATTTTTGGCTCCAAGGTCTTTCAATGAACATCCTAAGAGAGTCCTTAAACTAAATAATAAGTCTTAGGGTGCTCATTGAAAGGCCGTAAAGCAAAAAATTCATTAAGATTACAATTAGTGTTCGGGAACTAATTAAGAAATGTATTTTGCAAACGACATATTAATCCAGAATACAAATATTATATTTAGGATTACTTTTTTTTAACTATAGTACAATTTAATAAATTTGTTAACCATTATTTAACATAGATCCTCTTAACTGATTCAGCAGTATGTTGCTTCAAATCACGTTTCTACTCCATAGGATTGCAAATGGCTAGTTTCTATTTTTTTTTTAAAACTAAAACGGAAACGTTTTAGGAGCTTCGTAGGAGCTACTGTGCCAATGGGGACAATAGAGCCCTCGGGCCCCCCTACTTTTTAATTTTTTTTTATTTAAGTACTTATATCTTATTTATTTAATTTCTATAAATACACTATTTGTATATTTAAAAATATAATTCAAAAATTAAGTACTTTAATTTTCAATTCAGTTAAATCAGAGTAAAGATCATTTTTTTATTATTTTATTTTAAATGGTTATAATGAATTTTTTGGTTTAAGGCCTTTCAACAAACACCCTAAGACTCATTATTTAGTTTCAAGACTCTCTTAGGGTGTCCATTGAAAGGTCTTGAAGCAAAAAATTTATTACGACCATTTAGGATGAAATGATCAAAAAAATAACGTCTTTGCACTGGTTCAAACGGATTGAAAATTGAAACACTTCTTTTCGTAACTATATTTTTTAATCTATAAAGGACAAAAAAGAAAAATAAAACAGTCGGATAAATATGATCAATTGTAACACTTTTTTTTCTCTCAATTACTTTACAAAGCCTACAATTATACTTGAACCTATTATTAAAGAGGAAAAAAAATTTAAACTGAAAAGAAAGAAAAGGAAATAAAAAAAAAAATACCAAACTAAAAAAAAAAGGAAAAAAAAAAGAAAAAAAGAGCAAACTGTAAAGAAAAAAGAGAGAGAGAGAAAGAGAGGGAGGCAAGGTAATGTGAAAAACGGACCGGGGGGGGTGTGTGTGTGTGTGTGTGTGTGTGTGTGTGTGTGTGTCAGGGGTAATAGCAGGTCTCATAGTATAACTATGGGGGGGTGGGTGGGTGGGTGGGTGTGGGTGTGTGTGTGTCAGGGGTAATAGCAGGTCTCATAATATAACTATGGGTGGGTGGGTGTGTGTGTGTGTGTGTGTGTGTGTGTCAGGGGTAATAGCAGGTCTCATAGTATAACTATTCCAAGTCCATGCTTGGAGACTTTTTCTTCCCGGCCTTTAATTTCACACATGCTTTTGCTGTCAACTTGGATGCCCACTTGCCTTCAAAGGCTACTAGGATATATCCACGTTTTTCATTCTCAACCCAGTTTGCTTTTCAAAAAAGAAGAAGTTAAATTTGAATAAGCAAACGTAAAATAAGGTTGTGTTCCACAACCCAAATAAGAACTTATTTTTTGTTGAATAAGAAAGCTTGTTCCCCAAAAAAATAAGAAAGAGGTGCTTATTTTTCAGAATTTATATAGGAACCAATGGGCGCCGGAGAGGGAAATCGAATCAGCGGTCGCGCCGGGCATCTCCGGCCACCGGACGGCCGATCCGAGCCGTCCAAAAATTCTAAAAAAAAAAAACCGAGGGGGCCTTTGCCGGAATCAACGGCATCCGAGGTGTGTAGAATGCTTGATCCGAGCACCCCTTTTCCGTGTATATATGATCATCACATATACACGAAAAATGGGTGCTCGGATCAAGCACCCTACACACCTCGGATGCCGTTGATTCCCGCGATAGCCCCCTCAGTTTTTTTTTAAAGAATTTTTGGACGGCTGGGATCGGCCGTCCGGTGGCCGGAGACGGCCCGGAACGGCCGCCGGTACAATTTCCCTCTGCCGGCGCCCATTATCATAACAACAGTCTTATTTTTTATATGAGGCAACTTCAAGCTCAAAAATCATGTGTTTACGCAAATAATTTTCCTATCACTATGGATCTTGTTTAATAGATCTCATTGAAATCTTTAATACGGTGCAAAAAAAATTGATTTTTTTTTTCATTTACATGATTTTTGAGTTTGAAAATGTGAAAGAAACTTTTTATTTGGGTTTTGTGGAATGACCCTTCTTATTTTTGAATGAAAAGTGGCAAAATAAGTACTTATTTTTTAAGAAGGTTTCCGGAACTGGGCTCACTCTTAAACATTTATGTCTTTCTAAATATTTCGAAGTAAATCATAAATAAAAAAATCTCAATTGGCACGTTCAATGGGTTTGTCCCGAATCTTTGAATGTTCATCTCAGGTGGTGGATGGATAATAGATTCAAGAATTTGGAGAAAAGCTTGTGGGAAGCTTCCTTCTTTGCAACATTGTGGTCGTTGTGGTTGGTGCGCAATGAGTATGTGTTTAACAATGCAACAGTGACAATTGGGGTCGTGATTGAGAAGGTAAAAACTAGAGTTGCTATGTGGGTTAAGGCAAAATTTGATGTGAAGGTATATACGGTGGAGGAGTTTAAGGTTTTTTTGGATGGAATTAGACTATTAAAGCTGTAAATCGTATTATGGGTGTGGTGTGTTTTTTTCCAATGCTCTGTTGGAGGGCTTTGTAAGTTAATATCTCGTCTTTTGCTTGACTTCTTAAGCATTGTGTGCTTACTGTGGTTGAACCCCTCGATGTATCTTTTTGAGCTTCCATAATAAAATTTCGTTTGCCGAGAAAAAAAAAAAATCTCTCCCTCTCTCTGATCTCTCTCTTTCTCTCTCTCAAAACGTCATAACAAAACAAAAAGTTTTCTTTCTCATATCTTGATTAGAACGTTTGTATGTAACATACATCTGCATAAATCTCATATCTTGACTTAATTTTATACACCTACGTTCTTAGTTTCTTATTAATACGGAGTATAAATTTATGACTTTGTTTTCAGTTACACACATAGAAAGTATTTTTTTCCTATATAATTACCAAAGTAATTAAAGAATAAAAAAAGAGTGACAATTCTAAAAATATGGAGACAATAATAATTCAATTAGAAAAATCTTGGGAAACAAGGGTATTACAACAAAAGCCTCTTAGCGATGGACCCAGGGATGCCCTACTGAGCAAGTGCAGAGTAGTCGGATTCGGTCGTTCATCTCGACACAAACAACTTGAATCGAATTTAAAATTAAAAAACCTAGACATTCTTGAACAAAATGTGGGGCCATTCATGAAGGAACGAGTCATTAACTGAGAGTAGCTAGGTACCAAACAAAGTTGCACTGTTGTGTAAAGTCAAGTTTCTTTAGTACGACTGTACGAGAAATAATACAAAGTGAAGAGTGAGGTTATGTCCTTTGAAGGTGAAATGTTAAGTGCAAAGAAAATGGACAAAAAATCTCTTAAAGTGTACTTGAACAGTTTAGATTCACTGCACAGTGAATTTAAGCCGTTCATGTATACTTTAAGGCTCTTTTCTTTGCCCATTTTCTTTGTCCTTAGCATAGCCCGATGAATTCATCTGGTTGCTTTCATAAGAGAGAAAGAAACCACGAGGCTACTTGTTGACCCCGTCCTCTGATAAAACTATTGGTGTTACGGATTATTTTACGGAACAACGTCCTCTGCAATCTGGGTCGATTCCGGGCCTTTCACGGGTCTGTTTTAATGATTGGGATCGTTGATAATTTAGACCTCGTCGAGAACATTAGCTAGGCATGCCAAAATTCATGTTAATCGGATATCGTGTTATCTAGTTTCGAATTACATTTATCTCGGCGGACATTGACTTTTATCTAGTGTTGCGATATTTTTTCTTGAGATAAATGTATTTCGAAACTAGATTAAACGATATCCGATTAACATGAATTTTGACTTGCCTAATATTATCGAGGCGGTTTAAAATATGAGCACTCCTGATCATTAGAACGGATTCGGGAAGGGCCCAAAAATGGCCTGGATAGGACCGTTCAGCTCCTTTAAAGGACCGGAGAGGATCATTTTCCTTATATTTTTCCCCCCAAAAAAGTATTGTATTCTTTAACATAACTACCATGTAGACAAAAATAATTTAGGAAGAATGATTTGTCATTTAACATAAAAAAAAAACCCAATTAAGTCCACAAACACCATGAAGACAAAAATACCAAAATCGATTTAGGGAGAATGCACGCTAAGTACTAAGGACTTCATGTTAGGATAACTTTTATATTGGGAAGTTCAGAATTTTTTCAATCAGAAAACTTCAAGAACTTCATTAAAAGTGCAGTTCACATTTTTTCCTGATAACTTAGGTGTCTGGATCAGCTTACGCACCCTCGAAGAGTCCTAAGAGACCAATCTTACAGCCCAATAAAGAGGTCCCAATAAAAACTAGAGTTTACATAACGTAATGAGAATAATAGAAACAAATTATAGGATGGTGAAGTATGTGCAGGCTGCAAGGTTTGGCTATAGGACAGGGCAAAGGAAGCAACCGCTTCGTCCCTCCAGATTTTGATCAAAAAAGGGGCCCCGAGTTATTTTAGTTATATATATACATATCAAAGTCTTCATTATGAAAAATCGTACTAGTGGTCTCAACTAATAGCTAGCTTGCGCTTGTTCCTTCCTTTCCTAGTGTCCTGCGTTCAAATCTTTGGCCATGTATGTTGAAAAAATTAATTGTTACTTTCCTTAATCATCAGCCAGCATTCTAACAATCGAATCCCAAAATCAACAAACAAAATCCCAACAAAAAAATCAGAGAAAAATGCTCCACAAAAAGGAGGAGTTTTTCACAAAAGGAGCCCACATCAACCGTACGTCCAGTCCAAATTACTAGATCTAGTGACTCCGGGGACTAAAGCCTGACCGGAGAAACCAAAAATTGTGTGCACTTGGCATCTTGAGTCATCAAAACAAAATTGTGTGCACTTGGCATAATTCTTTATGACTGGTGCAAATAGTTGTAAGGTACAATGAATTTTTTCACTATGTTTATATAGGGGTGAGACGAAAACTGTGAAACCGGTTTGGTCCCAATTTAAAAAATTAATAATCTTGTTCAATAGTTTAGTCTATGGATATATGTATAACGATTTTGTTCCAATTCGATCCAAGCCGTTTATAAATTAATAAATATCTATATGTATTAGATACATTTGTAATATATACATGCACCAAATAAACATAGGCTAGGCCACAATCAATAAGTTATCTAATATAATACACAAGTCCACCACCCTATTCCTGCTACATAATCATATAATTTAATTTCGATACACCAAATTATCATACGTTAAGCTATAGTCAATTAATTTTCTAATCAAATACTCCATTCCACCACCCTATCCTTCACTGTCAAGACAAATTTTTCTGATTTTTTACACATGATGAGAAGAACCCATTCCTATTATTATAAAAATCTAACGTAAATAAACTTAAATTGTAGCAATCTCTTTCTTGCCCAGCCAACGATAAGCACTCTTTGCTAGACATTATCTTCTCTTTCATTGCTATATTGTATGTAAACAAATCGAATTGGTTTCAATATAAGCTTTGGTTTTAATTTATCTCCTCAATTTTAATTACTTACATAGATTATGAAGATGATATCTCAATTTCAAGTGAATTGTAATTCAAAATCAAAACCGAACTGCATTTTACTGGTTTGGATTGGCTTGGTTAATTCTATGAGTTTTATGGATTGTTTGTTTCTCCAAATTGGTAATCCGTAGGGATTGGTTTGATTTTTGATTTACTCTAAAACCGAATCAATCCGGTTCAAACTCACCCCTAATTTTATACACATACATTCTTAGTTTTTATTCATATAAATTTATGACTTTGTTTCCAGTTACACACATATAAAGTATTTCCTATATAATTACCAAAGTAATTAACGAATAAAAAAAGAGTGACAATTCTAAAAATATGGAGAGGATAATAATTCAATTAGAAAAATCTTGGGAAACGAGGGTACGTATTACATCACCTCTTGATGCAATTGGACCAGAGGCCTCTTAGCGATGGACCCAGGGATGCCCTACCGAGTAGGTGTAAAGCGGCTGATTCGGCCGTTCATCGGCACGGATGGCTGGAATCGAATTTGAAGTTAGAAAACCTAGACATTCTTGAACAAAATGTGGGGCCATTCATGAAAGAACGAGTCATGAATTGGAGTAGCCGGCTACCAAACAAAGTTAGACTGTTGTGTAAAGTAGTCAAGTTTCTTTAGTACGAGAATTGATACAAATTACGTATATGTCCTTGAATATTTCTATTAAGATTTGATTATAAAAAATGGAAGTTAAGACAACAATCAACATAAGATTTTCCTTTTCTTTATGTTTAATAAAGTACTCTTTTGAATGTTCCGTGCCTTGAGTTGCACGGTTTGGATGTCTTGCTAGTTCCACGAGAAAGACTTTGAGTCAAGCAAACGAAAGTCATCTTTAGGTACTATTCCCCTTTTTCAATACAACCGTTCCAAACACGCCCTTATTGAAGTAGCGTTGGATGTTTTTAGTCTTCTTTTGGTCCCTTACATTTTCATTCTTTTTATCTTTTTGTTCCCACCGGCCTGGAGGTAGGGAGAAGGAAATTAAAAGAAACGAAGCAATATGTACCCATGTCATTTTCTTCTAACTTCAATTTCTTGCTGGTTTCCTTTTATTTGTTTTTACAATCATTAGAACCTAACAATAATAAGAAAAAGAATTTAACACAAACAATAAGAACTAGAAGAGGCAATTTTTGCGAGGAACTAGTGCAGATTTTATATTACTAGTATTAGTGTAGCTTTTTTGTTATTTCTTGATCATTTGTTTTTAAACTGCTTATTTCTCTAACGAATTTTTTTGCCCGCTTCCACAAAAATAAAAAATAAAAAAACCCACCAATTAAGACCATAACAATAGTTTTACCCAAACTCTCTTTACTTTCACTTACTTTTTTTTTTTTCTCTATATAGGAACATAGAAAAAGATACAAGTAATAAGTGGAGAGAATTCTTATTGAAAAACATGAAGAGAAGGAGGAGTGTGAGTTCGATCCATGGTCGTGTCCAATGGTCCTGTCTCTTGTATGCTTCTCACTATTTTTCTTGTGTATTGTCGGTTGGTTCCCTGGAGCCGACGCTAGGTACTAATGGATTAATTTTATCTCGTTTGGGTGTGGGACCTCCTATGTTGTAGTATTCTCGTTATTGACGCAAGTATTATGAGTTATGGCGGTTAAATGTCCAATTATTATCCTTTGATTTTTCGATCAACATCTGCTGAATTCTCTCTCTCTCTCTCTCTCTCTCTCCTGCAAAAACACAACGAAGGTGCATGGATCGACACCTCGGCCCCACTCCATCGATCGATCAAACCAAATAGTTGAATGAACAGCCTTCCATTCTTTTACTCGGAAAGTAGAGTGAGGTATATGTCCTTTGAATTCATCTGGAATCAGCTGGATGCTTTCATAAGAGAGAAACAAACCACGCGGCTACTTGTTGACCCCGTCCTCTGATAAGACTATTGGCGTTACGGATTATTTTCTGGAACAGCGTCCTCTGCAATCTGGGTCGATTTCGGGCCTGTCATGGGTCCGTTTTAATGATTGGGCTCGTTGATAATTCAGATCTCGTTGAGAACATTAGGCCCGTTAAAATTCATGTTAATCGGATATCGTGTAATCTAGTTTCGAATTACATTTATCTTGGCGGAAATTGGTTTTTATCTAGTGTTGCGATATTTATTTCTTGAGAGAAATGTAATTCGAAACTAGATTAAACGGTATCTGATTAACATGAATTTTGACGTGCCTAATGTTATCGACGAGGTCTAAAATATAAACACTTCCAATCATCAGAACGGATTTAGGATGGCCCGAAAATGCTCCGGATAGGACCGTTCAGCCCCATTAAAGGACTAGAGAGGATCATTTTCCTTATATTTTTCCCCGGAAAAAAGTCTTGTATTCTTTAACATAACTACCATGTAGACAAAAATAATTTAAGGAGAATGATTTGTCTTTTAACATAAAAACCAAATAAGTCCACAAACACCCTGAAGACAAAAATACCAAAAAAAATTTAGGGAGAATGCAAGCTAAGGACTAAGGACTTCATGTTTTGATAACTTTAATGTTGGGAAGTTAAGAATTTTTTCAATGATAAAATTCAGGAACTTCATTAAAAGCGCAGTTCACATCTTTTTTCAATAACTCAGGCGTCCAGGCCAGCTTACGCGACCTCGACTAATCCTAAGAGACCAAACTTACCGTCCACTAAGGGGGTCCCAATTATAAAAGCTAGACTTTACATAACGTAATGAGAAGAATAGAAACAAATTATAGGAGGGCGAAGTATGTGTAGGTGATAAGTGCCAAAATATACTTATTTTGGCCCTCCAAATTATATTTACTAGTCTTTATATTTGTCAATTGTTATTTTTTATGTGTTTTTACGTTTACAGGTTGCTCGAGCTTGGTTTTCATGATTTTTGGGTAAAGATAGAAGTTAGCAAAAGTTTTGGATTGAAGTGCGAAGTGCATTGAAGTTTTGGATGGTTAATTCAATATTAGACAAAATTCAAGGGGTCACTTTGTAATAAATTCTTTCAAACCCTATAAAACCCATGTTTTACCCTACTGATGGAAAAACTTTTTGGCTGCGGGAATTTCAGGAAGTTAGAAACGAAGAATGGAACTGCCGACTGCCAAGTTATTGTTAAGTTTTTAAGTTTTGTTTAATTACTTGCACTTCGGTAACTCGTTTTTATTTTTGTTTTTAATTAAAGTTGTTCATTGATTCTTGTTTAACTTAAATTCTGTGTTTATTTTCTTTCTCCAGTACTAGAAGCATGAATCAAATTAGGGTTTCTTCTATTTCTTGCATAATGATTAGTGAGTAGTCGTTCAGGTAGAGTCGCGAGGTGATTAGCACATCGTAGCTAATTCGGGCACTGCTCCTTTTATCAAACTATTAAATTAAACGATTTTAGATTGGAAAATACTTTCCGCAGACGAACCTGGGCATCGTCGGAGCCCATGTGAACGGAAGAATGGGGGTCCAAAACTCATTCTTCGCTGCGCATGGGTATACGGTGACCATAGGGTCTCGCATCTTGCGGGGTATCTATTTCAATATAAAATTAAATGTTTTCAAGAACTCCAAACAGAGCAGGTTAACCCGGACTGGTTACGAGTGCTATGAACCCTACGACCATACCTTCTTTTAATTTTCTAGAAAAGCACATTCAATTTTCTTGTTTTAGTTAATCTCTCAATCAATCGTCAAAGGGTGGCTACCTAAGAGCCCGTTTAAATTATAATCACCCGAGTTTTTAATCAACACACATCACCGTCTTTGTGGATTCGACTCCGGTCTTATCGGATATTGTGCTACGACGGTCTCCGCCCTACGCTTGGGGCAACCCATTATTTTAGGACTAGGATTCCGTCAAGCATTTTTGGCGCCGTTGCCGGGGACGGTAACGTGTGTTAAGAATTCGGGTAGTTAATTTTTTATTTTATTTTTTTTTATTTTATTTATCGTTGAAAAGCAAAAAAAAAAAAAATGGCCCATTTTGCGGGGAGGTATGGAGGTTATGCAAAACAATTTGATTGTTCAGTGTCGCTTCCTATATTTTATGGTTTTGCATCAGAAAATCATTTTTCGCATGTTCATAAACTTGAGGAAACTTTTGCTAGTGATGAAGTGGCTCTTTTACATGTATTCCCAGCATCTTTGCGTGATAGTGCTCTAAATTGGTTTAATTGTTTGAGTCCAAAATTGACATGGGGTGAGATTGTAATACAATTTTTCAATCATTTCAATCCCTCATATGAGACTCACATGCTTTTACAAGAACTATCAGATTTCTCTCAACATGATGATGAGTCTTTGTCACAGTGTTGGGAGCGATTTAAATTTGTTGTATT